>NC_077230.1:131283990-131583990 GCF_027887165.1 Monodelphis domestica | reverse complement strand
ACTTGTTACTCTCATTCACCTCTTGCCTTGGCTCCTTCTGCTTAGATGGTTATCATTTCTACTCTCTTTCCCCACCAGCTTCACACATCAAATCTCTCTATTCTCCAAGGCTCAGCTCAGAGAACATCTTTCATTATGTGATGCTTTCTGATTCACCCAGCTGGGCATCCTTTTCTAAAATAACAACATGATGTGCCTTTCTTTATCACTTTTATACTCTATCTGGTATTATTATAGCTTCTTCTATAAAGTCGATTCTTGGACTTAAAGTCCTGAATTTGAATCCTGCTTCAGATACTTACAAGTTATATGATTGATCAATTCATTTTCACTACTTTCATCCTCAGTTTCTTCACCTGTCAAATGGGGACAATAATATCTACTTCATAGGGCCATGATGAGGCTCAAATGAGACAATAGATGTCTATCACTTTGTAAAGCATAAAGCATTGATAAATATTAGCTACCATTAGCTGCATGTCAGAGGAACATAAAGATGGAATTTTCAGTGTGCTTATGACATATAGTACAACCCCCTCAATTTACAATTGGAGGATCTTCTCCTAAGCAACATGTTCCTTGAGGGCAAAAGCCACACATTCTTTGAATCTCCCACAGTGTCTAGCACAGTGCTCTGCAGATAGTATATGCTTAAATATTTGTTTTTGCATTAAAAAAAGACAACAACGCAGGACAAATGATATTTAGAAATGAAGCTTCCTGGTTTCAAAATAAATGAAGAAAAAGGGGTAGTCACTACACAGAAAATAAATTTTGGAAACCTGACTTCCACTGCCATAATATACCATTTTAAAGGCAGTTTGCAACCAACAGGAAGATACATCAGCCAGCAATAAGACACAACAGTAAGCAATAAGAAACATCAGTGAACAATAAGGCACCAGAGTAAGCAATAAGACACACCAGGAAGTACATTTCAGAGCAATTACCACATGTCTTAATGCACAGAAGGAAGAAGGGGAGAATCTTCACTCAACTAATATGGTAATCCTACCAAAAAATTGGATTTTCTCAGCTCAAGAGGAATGTTTGACACATCTAGGAAAGAGTTTGTGGATCAATGACATGTATCAGTGAGGTGAAACTAAATCACAAGTGTCTCCAAAGAAAAAACCAACCCACAGGAGGCAACATGTAAAAACAGAAGAAGGTCCAGTCTTGGGAGTCAAGAAGACCTGGTTTCAAATCGCAGCTACAATTTTTACTATGTGATCTGAGTCAGAGTAATTTATTTTTCAATCCTCAGTTTTTCCATCTGTAAATTATGTTTTGGAGGTATAGGAGAGAGATGTTAAATGCTCAGTAAGCCTTAAAGCACCATAAAAAAAATCAATACTGGTATTCTCTTCTAAAAATCAGGGATCACTGAAGTGTTTCATTGTTGTTGTTTATTTGTATCAAACTCTGTGATTCCATTTGGTGTTTTCTCATACTGGAGAGATTTGCCATTTCCTTCTCCAGCTCATTTTGCACATGAGGAAACTAAAAGTAAACAGGGTTAAATGACTTGCCCAGGATCACACAGCTAGCAAGTGTCTGATTTGAACTCAGGAAGATGGGTCTTCCTAACTCTGGGCCATGTCCTCTATCCACCATGTCACCTAACTGTAGTTATGGGTGTTCCCATCTTTGATGCAGGTCACAGTTACTTCCTGATTAGGTAGTATTCGATTTTGAATGCTGCTTCAAGCCCTCCTCCCTTCCACAGTTCCTCCTTAATCATTTTGATATGGCCAATATGTAAATGACCTTTTTGAACTTAGTGAGGCTGGTCTTAATTTGTCTGAACAGTTTCAAGAATCCATTCTGCAGTAAGGAATCAAGGAGTATTTTAGTTGTTTCTATTGTTATGATGGATTGTATATACTGACAGCACATAGCACAGTCAAGGTACTTGTTCAATAAAAAATTTTTAATAAAAGCTTTAATTGGTTGACAAACTAATTAGAACCCTTTCTAAATCAATAAAGCAAAATTCAATTCAATACATGTTTCTGTCACTAGCTAACAATATGCTATGCATAAGATCTCAAAAATGAACACTCTATAACTATCTATATTAGAGATACACTGTTTTAAGACAAAGGGAAGGTCTTTTTTTTTTCATCTCATTCAAAAAAATAAGAAGTAGCTTTTTTAAATGGAAGTAGGACATATATGAATAAAAGGAAGAACTTCTGATCAGAAGGATTTTTGGATGTCAAACGACATGGCCAAATCTTCTTTTCCTGCTGTTCTTCAAAAATATGATAGCACTTAAAAACTTTTCAAATATGAAAACAATAGCTCAGAGTCCAGTCATAGTCCTTTCTAGATCTAGATTTTTTAAAGGCAATCTATGGCACTAAGAAGGTGAATGAAAGAGCAGATATTTCCATCACCAAGATCTCTTTTCCCCACTTTCACTTCTCCTTTCTAGTTTGCATGCCATCAACAACTGAGACCCTCTATAATCTGAATTCAATTTCTATTTCTAACCAACCTTTCCTCATACCATCTAATCTTCTGCTCCTACCAGACGGTTCTAAAAATGATGTTGGTGAACATATCAATGTGTTCCAACCTACAACACAGACCTAAAATGCTCTGTCTCCTTATCCCTTTTTCTCTTTATCTATCTAGAGCCTGCCCACCCACCTAAGTCTCATCTTCTTCATGAAGTCTTCCCTTCTCCTTACTTCTTTATATTTTCATACCTACTTAGAGATTACCATGTACTGTTTCATATCATTATTTTTAATATGGTTATGTTTTGTTTCTCTAAATAAATCATAAGTTTTTTGAGGTAAAGAAGCATAATGTATGCTTCTTTTTATCTCTCTCCATTCATGTGTACCCAGAGATTACTCAAAAAATATTTGTTAATGAATTAAGTCATTGGGATGGGATCATGCAAAAATGAGACTCCCTTTTCATTAGACTCTCAGAGTTCTCTGTTCTACTACTTTTGTCCAATGACTCCAGGAATCAATTTCAGAAGGATCTTTGAAAATCATCACTGTGAAAGAAGGTAACCATGAATCCATGTCAGAAAATTATAACTGAAGCACTAATCCAGGGGACCACAGGAAGGCAAACAGCAATGGTTCTTAAAGAAGAGAACTTTGGTGAATCCAAGGGCCTTCCTAATAATATTTTCCATTGCAGGGGGAGGGGCAGATGAGGGAGTGTTACATATTTTAATAAGCTGCTCAACACAGTGGGAGGTTTCCTTGTCTAATTACAGAAGCTGTTAGAAACCACGGGGAAGAAAAGATTTATGTCCTAGATGACATTGTCTCTGTGTTGTAATTAAAAGTTATTTTTAATACCTTTGTTTAGTTGTATACTCGGCTTATTAGAAATATATGTTGAAATTTTCATTTTGCCAAAAGGCAAAGAATATTACAAGAAAGCCACAAAAACAGGGCTGTATAAAGTAAAAGACCAATGTTTTGACATTTGCAAGGAGGGAAGTGAAATATGGAAGGGAAAAAAATTGTTTAACCAAAATCTATGCAAAATTCATGATATTTTTAAAAAGTGACAACAAATAACAAATTCTTTTGAAATAGCAACAACAATATGTAACTAAATCTTCATTTAGGGCTTAGTTGTCCTACACTAGAGTTATAAGCTTATTACTCATCTAACTGAACTCTTACGGTTTGGATTTGACTCTTGTTTCCTCCCATACATTCTGAGTCTACTTCAATGGTCACAAAAGTAAATGTGAATTGTAGAGCATCACTACGAGAAGAAAGAAACAATTCCATCAGGGAAATTATAATCCTCATTGCCTAGCTCTTACCTCTCATCTGCCTTGGAAACAATATACAGTATTGATTCTTAGAATGAAGGTAAGGGTTTTTAAAACAAATATGTGTAAGGTTTTTGTTCTTAAAATGACAACAACAAAAACAAAACAAAACAAAAAAATTTTAAAAACAAAAAAAAATTTAAATCAAAAAATAAAATAAATTTTAAAAATGACAACAACATCTCTCCTTGTCTTTTTGCCTAAATTTTTTCTCTGATTACCCCTAAATCTTGCAATTCAAGAAAGAACAAAGGAAAATATATCTAGTTGATTGTCTGTGGTACTGGTAGTAGGGAGGGGGCTATAGCATTTTGGAAGGTCTCTACGTTCCTTAGTCTTTTCCAGTTCAACATTTTTATGAGTGACTTTAGACATAGATGGTAAGAATATCCAATTTAGAGTTGGCATAGAATGTGAGGAGGAATGTCAGTCAGGATTCAAAAAGAATTTGCAAGTCTAGAACAATGGGGTCATGTTTAGCAAGATGAAATTTAGCCAAGGTAAATGTAGTGTCCTATATTTGAGATTTTTTTAAAAAGTTGTCTGCTGAGGGGTCAGCTGGGTAGCTCAGTGGATTGAGAGCCAGGTCTAGAGACAGGAGGTCCTAGATTCAAATCTGGCCTCACAGCTGTGTAAGCCTGGGCAAGGCACTTAACACCCATTGCCTAGTCCTTACCACTCTTCTGCCTTGGAACCAATACACAGTATTGATTCCAAGACGGAAGGTAAGAGTTAAAAAAAAAAATCATCTGCTGAAATATGGGATGGAAACTTACTTAGAAAGCAATTCACATTTTTTAAAGAAATGAGAAGATTGAAATGGAGTCATAATTTCATTGAATCAAAAGCATACTGCAACTTCCCAAAAATGCTTATTTGATTTTAGGACACATTAATAGAGGTTCATTCAATTTTTGGCTGTTAATAGAAGCATAATGTCCAGAACAAAGGGAAGTAACATCTCAGTCTATGCTATAATGGGCAGACTGTATCTAGAATATTAAGCTCAGTTGTAGACAACACTTTTAAAAAAAGAACATGGAACACTGGAGTAAATCCAAAGGACAGTAATCAGAAAGGCAAGTCATATTGGTCAGAAAACATGGGGATCTTTAACCTAAAGAGAAGGTTTATGAGAGGTCATTATTAGCTGTCTTTAAATTAATGAAAGATCATTAAGTAGAAAAAGAATTACATTTATTTTGTATTTCTAAAGGCAGTAGACTTAGAACTGATTGACAGAATTACAGATAGATTTTCATTTAATATAAAGGAAAACTTTTCAAAGGTAAAAGGTATCTAAAATAGAACAGGCTACATTTCTCTGGGAATATTTAAACATAGGTGGATCAGCTACAATACTGATTTTACAATTCTTTATGATCAGGTATGGATGAATTAAAGGTTGATAATCTACTTAGTGTGATTCAGAATTCTTCCTCTTCTATTTTATCTCTTGCTGACTTTCTTGTATTTTGGTTGCCTAATAGCACTTTAGGACAGGTAGGTGACCCAATGGATAAAACGTGTTTGGAATCAGGAAGATTCATCTTCATGAGTTCAAATCCAATCTCATACTTACTAGCTGTGTGACCTTGGGCATGACACGTAACCCTGACTATCTCAGTTTCCTCATCTTTAAAATGAGTTGGAGAAGGACATGACAAATTGCTTCAGTATCTTTGCCAAGAAAATCCCAAATGGGATCAGAAAGAGTTGGATTTGCCTAAAAACTGAACACAATAGCACTTTAATCTAGCATTCAAACAGTCAGGCAAATGGAATTCAAAATTAGTTTCTGTATGTCAGGAATTTTTTTTTAACTCCTACCTTCTGTCTTAGAATCAATACTATGAATTGGCTCCAAGGTAGAAGAGTAGTAAGGACTAGGCAATGAGGGTTAAGTGACTTGACCAGGGTCACACATCTAGGAAGTTGTGAAGCCAAATTTGAACCCAAGACTTCCCACCTCTAGGCCTGACTCTCAATCCACTGAGCCACCCTGGTGCCTCCATGTTGGGAACTTTTAAAAGATGTCTAATAGACATAAAAAGGGGTGGGGGAGAAAATCTAGCTAATATGACATTTGGGGACAACATGTACACTCAGTTTATTTGTGCTGTTGTCTCTTCAATTAGAATTGACATTTAAGAACTCATATAGGATAAACATCATAGAATGAGAACATAGACAAGAAGGGACAAAGAATAGGAAGATGAAAACAAAACAAAAAACTTTTACTTTGATGTTACAAATAGCAGATCAGAATTTTAGCTTTCCTGATCCTTACCTCTTCATACACCCCATTTCCCCCAACTCATCCTGTAAACACATCATTTGGTAATACTTACCTGCTACACTAATTTTCTCAAATGCTGCTATGCTACTAGGAGCAGCAGTTGTGGTGGTATTAGTTGAATTTGCTCCAGTGCCATTAATTACAAGATTGTCCACCTTCGATTCCAACTTGCCAATACGTTGTAAAATATTGTCCAATAAGACAGCAAGAGTTTTCTTCAGATCTAAACAGATAAAATAAGGGTTATTTGAAATTAGCTGGCTCTTAATAGGGTTTTCTCTCTCTTTCAAAAAGTGAAGCAGTTTTCAACTCAAATATTTCTGAAGTGATCAGAAAATGCTAGCCTGAGATCTTTCTGAAGCTAGCTGAATATTTAAGGGCTTATATGATATAAGACTTTAAGCAAAATCCTACTGGAAAGAATCCATTACCTGTGGATTATAAGGTAGTTGTTTATGTAATTCCAAGGTTAATTTCAAGTTACTAGGATGAAAACATAAATTCTCTGTAATATAGTTTTCTATCATTTTCAATGCTATTAGTTCCTAAACACTTACAATACAATGGCAATGCAAGTTCATGACAATGCTAGATAAAAAATATGCATTAAGAATTCAAGAAAGATTAAATTATGCTTACTTAACAATGTCCCCATTTTCTTAATAGAGTTGATCATATTTAGACTGAACATTAACATGAAATGGCAGACTAGGAATGCAATAAAGTTAATACATTTCCTCAAGCAACTAACTTTAAGTTTGAGTGGCTACATTAAAGATCAAAATGTAGTCTTTTAATCAAATCAGATCACATAATCATTATCACCAAAACAAAAACCCACCTTTATAGACACATATACACACACATATATATAATCAGATCCTTTAGGAGCCCACAATCTAAGATATATATTCAGAGAAACAGAGACCAACGGAAAGGCAAATATGCATAGTTCAATAAGCATTTATTAAATACCTACTATATCCAGGTGGCATAAAGAAATATAAATACATGGCTATTTGAATGGCGGCAGATCCAAAGTCAGTCACCCATGTCTGTGCCTCCTAAGAGCCTCCTGTCCATGTTTTAATATAAATCCTCTCTAAGGGGTCTCTTGTTGAGGACTTGATTATTTTTCTTTTGATAACACAAGAAATATCAAAAGGCAGTTTCTCACTCTTCATGGTTAACCAGACTGCCTTTTAAAAAAGTTATTATTTCATATTTCTTTAAATATATCCTTTATTCCAGTTCTTCAATTGCTTATTTGTGATATGTTATAGCCTGTTCATATCCACTAACTGCCTCTCCAGTGCCCTCTTAGTGACACTCAATTTTAATTCTCTGAAGACTACAGTGTTCCATGACTTATAGCCATATGATAACACTGATAGTAAAAAAGATTGGTCTTAATTTCAGAGAGAAATAAGATGTAGAGAATAGATAGCCCAGGGTGACTGTAAGAGTTTTAAATTTAGATAGATGAAAAATTATCATCCTTACTTTCATTCCAAAAGTACAGAAGCAAACTTTCCTGTACATAATTGCTTTGCTGGTCAAACTAATGTGCATAGGCATAGCTAGGATATACATACATATTTGTGTGTGTATGTGTGTGTGTATTCTGTCTAGTTTGCAATAGGCACAGTAGCAGCTTTTGGAGCTCAAATCAAGGCTTCCTTACCGTCCCACATGGAGAAGTAATCAGAACAAGAAATGTAGAATTGTAATTAGGGTAAAAACTTAAAACTATTCATATGTTAGGAACGGTGATAACAAATGGCCCTAACCATCAGCATCATGCTCTATCCAAGGCTGTAATATCAAATTTAATGATCTACCACTATTTTAAGACAAAATATGATTATAATCCTGTAGGAAATGACATGACCATATCTAATTCAGACCTGGATTTACCATCTGGAATATAGTAGGCACTGCATAAATACATATTGACTTGACTTGAACATTTGACCAATAGGAATAATGAAGATAAAGATACAGAATATTAGAGAATTCTGATGATGGTTGTCTATGAAAAATGAGGGAAAAGTTCAGAAACTAATGAACTAAAGGGACCAGTGACCATGTGTTTCATCCATTCTATAGCTTTTCTGAAGAGGCTCTGGTCCTTAAAAGTTCTCATTTGAAAAACAAGTTTAGCCTGAGCTCTTCAACCAAGAGATTTGGAATAAAGTAACTTCTCATAGAAGGTAAAGTTAAATGATTCTTATCACCTGTGGTCTAAAAACCTATTGGTATGACTCAGTTATTCACCATTATGGTATGAACTTCTACTATTATCAGGAAGACAACTGTCTTCCTGTTTTCACATGGTCTGAGATAGCATTTACGTTCCAGGCATAGCCAGCCAAACATTTTGCATATCAAGGAAAATGTGTAAGACAGTTCCAGTAGTATGGCATAAACACTAACTGCTTCAGGACATTGAACTACTCAGTTTTAAGTTTCTTGTAAGCAAGGACTTTTAAAGCTCCCTTTATGTTTAACACAGTACCCTAATCATCGGGGGGGGGGGGGGGGCGGACGGCACAAATTTGTCTTTTGTCATTTTTTGGCAGATGTGTGCTTTCCTTTTGATGTTTCAAAGGTTCAAACCCTAATAATCATCCTCATTTCTAGTTGCTAGTTAATTGATGCAGATGGAGGATATAATGAATATAGTGTTGGGAGTTGGGACTTAAAGACAGGAAGAACTTAAGTTAGAAATTTGCCTCAGACAAAGTGTGAGCCTAGTCAAGTCACTTAACTTCTCTCAGTCTTAATTTCCCCATCCATAAAATGAGGATAATAATAGCATCTACCCTTACAGGGTTGATGTGAGGACCAAATATACTTAAAATAAGCTGCAAACTTTAAACTTGACAGTACTTTCTAAACCATGAAGTTTTCTATGACAACAAGAATTTTTTGTTGAGTTAAAGTTAGAAAAGTATTACTTAATTTGGTTTGTGCTATGCTCAGTAGAGTATATTTAATAAGTATATACATATTAATAATGAAAATCCATCCTATATTCTCCAGGAGTCATTAGTGAGATGTTAGTTAGGCACATGGGGCTTGCATAAAAGCTGAATCTCTGGGCATTAGAGATTTCCCTATCTGTAACCACAGTCTTGCCATGTTCTAAAGTAGGAGTCTAGTCATTTTGTGATTTCTATAGAATATGTCTAAAACAGGACTGGGGGAGTTGAGAAGAGAGAGGGAATTATGTGTTAACAGCAAAGTTTTGGAATAGACATGAGGTGTTGCTGTTTGCTATACTCTCCTCCCCACTGGGAGTGCTAGAAAACCACAGAGATAAGGGCATGGCAGAGAGGGAGAAAGGGCAGTTCCAACCAGTTTGGAGTAGATTCATTAATAAGTCCTAAGATATTGGTTTAGTCATTCAACAAATATTTATTAAATGCCTGTTGTGGGAGTCTTTCACTGCTGTCGTCCTCTCTGGCAGCATTTAATCATGAGACAGGCTTGGCTATTCTGGAAAGCACAGCCATTAATGGAAAAGAACTATACATGTCCTAGTACTAGACTATAAAGGTAGTTTGCTTCCATGGTGATTCAGCAGGAAAATTAGTCTTTGGGATGGCTGGCCAAGCAGGCATTAAAACTGCCTCAGAGAAGAATATTTCTTGACTTCACATTCATGAACTTCACTGCTTGTTGTCTTGGAGAATTATAGCAGAAGAAGAGTAGCAGTGAGAAGAAAAGACATGGCTAAAAGCCTTAACCTTGCTACACTCTTAAACTAACTACAGGAAATGTTAAATTGTATCAGAATTTGAAACACTTTTCTCTAGCTTTTCTAGAATGATAAAATGCAGTTAATAACAATTATAAAAAGAAACAGCATATTCAACCCAAAGTACTGAGAAATAATTTGCTAATAACCTAAATGATATTACAAAATGAAGTTGAGGACATTGTCCTAAAACTTTTGTCCATATTCCTCATTTTAACTACTATTATTAGTTGCCCCAATTTTCTCATCTTTATATATATATATATATTTTAAAAATAATTAATTAATTTAGATTTTTTTTCCCATGGTTACATGATTCATGTTCTTTCCCTCTCCCCTGCCTTCTCCCCTCCCAGAGCTGGCAAGCATGTGTTATTGCTCAAGTTATTTCCATATTATTCATATTTGTAATCGAGTGATATTTTAAAACCCAAACCCCCAATCATATACTCATAGAACTTGGTATATATTCCTAAAACCACATATTGTTTATAAGTTTGATACTATACTCTGTATAGCTGGACTTCAAAAGGAAAGATATTGACAGAACAGGAGCTAAACAATATCTACATTAAGGATGTTCTGTAATGGCTAAAGTACTGGACATGGAGTCAGGAAGACTCATCTTTCTGTGTTCAAATCTGGTCTCAGACATTTATTAGCTATGTGACCCTGAGCAAGTCATTTAACTCTGTTTGCCTTTGCTTTCTCATCTGTAATATGAGCTAGAGAAAGAAATGGCAAACCACTCCAGTGTTTTTGCCAAGATAACCTCAAAAGGGGTTATGAAGAGTCAGACATGACTGAAAATGACCAACAACTACCACACGTCCATCAAAGTGACAAAGCTACCAAACAGGAAAATAGGCACAATGTACTTTGTAGGAGTATACATAGTACAACGCTATTTATATTTAGTTCCTTAATGATGAAAACATGGATCCTTTAAAGAATTATAGATTTACAAGAACACAAAGATCTTTTTGGATGGAAGAAAGAAAGATCACTTCCAAATTGAAGATTAGAGTATAAATCAGTAAATCTTCAAAGAATCACAACTGATATGGACCTTCAAAGAGGGATAGTAATTCAAATGCAGAAAGAGAATGAAGAGAAGACCTTCCAGAGTTATGAAAGCATGTAAACAAAACACAAAGATGGAAAAGTGCTGGAAAGGTAAAAAGGACAACGTACAGTCTAGTTTGGCTGGATCACTACACACATAAAGAGGAATAATAAGGATGTTAAGCCCCAATTCATGAGTTTCCAATTAATTCTTTAAGCATTTACCAGAAGCAGACCTATATGCCATATTAAATTACATTTCCAAAGTACTGTGAGGGCACCATAAATGCTCAGGTAAATTCTGTTTAGCCTACTGATTATATTAAATATTTTAATGACTTTGATAACTTTATAGTTTAGAGATTTTGGATTCTCTGTACTTTTATCTGGTGAGCTGAGTAGAACAGGTCCACTATTTATCTCTCTGAGGGCTAAAGTCAGAGATATGTATTCGAGAAAGATGAAGTACCTTATTTCTAGTTAGAATCTCAGCATTTCTAGGGAATGTGCCACCATACACCATCACGATCATAAAAAGAAAAACTCGTTTTGAGGAAAAAGAAAAACCAAGTCTAAGAATCAAAGATTAAAAAAAAAATGCCATGGGGGCAATTACAACAAAAAATACTGCTATGTCCAGTTCTGTCACTTATCACTGCCAATGTGACTTTAAGCAAATTTTCTTATCTGTAAAACAAGGGGATTGGACAAGATTATAGCTAAAGTGTCTTTTAACTTTAAGTATAAGATTTTTTATGTGGAGTTTAGAAAGGTTTTCATCATTTATTTGTCTTTTTGTTTTTGTCACTTTTTGCTTTATTGAGGTTTTTATTTCACATTACATATATTAATATATTACTCCATTTAGAGAAGTCTGTCGTAACAAGATAAAATAGATTCAGTAAAACTAGTAATATAGTAATCCTATCTGAAAGTGCATGCAATATCTCACACCTAAAGTATACTCCCATCTCTATTTTTTTAAATCCTAACCTTCCATCTTAGAATCAATATTGTGTATATTGGTTCCAAGGTAGAAGAGGAATAAGGGGCTAGGCAATGGGTATTAAGTTATTTGCCCAGGCTTACACAGGTAGGAAGTGTCTGAGGCCAGATTTGAACCCAGGACATGTCTCTCAGCCTGGTTCTCAATCCACTGAGTCACCTACCTGTCCCCATTTTTTTTAATGAAGAGAAGCTTATTTTCTCTCCCTCCTACCTCATCCCATTTTAATTTTCTTAAATTTCTTGTAACAAATACGCATTGTGAGGCAAAATAAAATTAGTCTTTTCTGACTTGGCTGCACCTAGAAATCTCATTATCAATAGCATCATTTTCTAAGAGGAAAGACAATTCAGCAATATGTATTCTTCAACTAACATGGGGCAACTTGTCTTCTTGAAGATGTTGATGTATTATATCTTTGAAATATGAAATTATTCTTGGGAACTGTCACACCCACCTTTAAGGAAGTTCTCTTGCCCATGATGATTCCTCAGCAGACTTCCCATTCACTTTTCCTGGCTCCAACTGGAGTGTGTACTTCTCTTGGAGCCATATCAACTTTATTTTAACATTGACAAAGTACAAATACCAATGGCAGAGAAGAAATAGAAGAACGCATAATGCTGCCACCCCACCTATAAAGTATTCACTATGTCCATTGCCTTTCCCCTTCAGCGATGCTGTTTAATCCCATTCTAGAATGGCAAGTAATGGTATGGTGACTACAGTCCAAGACTAAGTAATAAAATACATTTTATTTTATTTTAAACCCCTACCTATAACTCTACTGGGTATTGGTTCCAAGGCAGAAGAGTGGTAAGGGCTAGGTAATAGGGGTTAAGTGACTTGCCCAGGGTCACACAGCTGGGAAGTATCTGGGAAGTGAACCCAGGACCTCTCATCTCTAGGCCTGACCCTCAATCCACTGAGCCACCCAGATGCCCCCCCAAATACATTTTAAAAAACTTTTGAAACCCTTATCTTCTATATTAGAATCAATAGTAATAATACTGTATATTGGTTCCAAGGCAGAAGAGGAATAAGAGGCTAGGCAATGGGAGTTAAGAGATTTGCCCAGGCTCACACAGCTAGGAAAAATCTAAGGCCAAATTTGAACCAGGACCTCCTGGCTCTAGACCTGGCTCTGAATTCACTGAGCCATCTATAGGCTCCCTAGAAAACACATTTATTAATTGCCTTCTGGGGATACAAAAATAAAAGGAAAAGGAAATGGCCCCTGCCCTCCAAAAGCTTTGTCTACTAAAGGTCTCCTATACTGGTCAAGGGTCAAGAGTTAGCATCAGATGGGCTGTCAGAATCAAACATGCTTCTTTTATATCATCTCTGGCATTTGACCCCTATATACATAGCTACCAACTTTATTCAAGCCCACATTGCCTAGATTAGTGCAATATCCTTACAGATCTATCTGCTTCAAGTCTTTCTGCACTCTACTCCAACTTTTTCACTGGGACCACAGTAATTTTTCTCTAGTGAAAACCTAATAATATAGGTGACTTTTCTTTTTTTTTTCCTTTTTTTAATTTTAAACCCTTACCTTCTGTCTGGGAGTCAATACTATGTATTGGCTCCTAGGCAGAAGAGTGGTAAGGGCTAGGCAATGGGGGTCAAGTGACTTGCCCAGGGTCACACAGCTAGGAAGTGGCTGAGGCCAGATTTGAACCTAGGACCTCCCGTCTCTAGGCCTGGCTCTCAGTCCACTGAGATATCCAGCTGCCCCCTTATAGGTGACTTTTCTACTCAACTCTAGTGGTTCACTATTGCCTCTAAGATCATATATCAACTCCTCTTTTTAGCATTTCATACTCTTCATAACCCATCTCCAACATATTTGTCCAGCCTCAATGAACATTATTTCCCTGCTTCACTCTTCAATCTAGCTAAACTGATCTTCAATTTGTTCCTCATCTAAGATATTCCATCTCTTGTCTCCAAACTTTTATATGGGTCTTCTTTCTTGCTTAGAATACAACCACTCCATATATCTAGCTCATATAGTCCTTTTCTTCCTCTAAGATGCAGCTTAGGCACCTCCAGTGAACTAAAATGTATATATTTATACTAAATATATGCTAATGCCAACGTGGCATAGGCCCTGGAGTCAGGAAAATTGAGTTCAAATCTGGCTTCAAATTTTAACTTACTAGCTAGGTGACCCTGGGCAAATCACTTAACTTCTGTCTGCCTCACTTTCCTCATCTGTAAAATGAAGATAATAAAAGCATCTGCCTACAGGGTTGTTTTTGAGGATGAAATGAGATATTTGTAAAGTGATTTGCAAACCTTATAATGCTATATAAATGCTATCATCATCAATCATTATTATTATTTTGCTGTAGGTTATATAAGCATATTACTAGTGTCCTTTGTTAGAATGGGACATTACAAATAGAAATTGTTTCATTCTTTGCATTTGTTCTTCCCACTGGCACACTGTAGGTTCTAAATAAATACTTGGTTGTTGATTGCTTAATTCTACCTTTATGCCAAAAGCATCACTCATGAATACTGAGTATTATACTCATCTCCTTGGATTCCTTGCAGTAACAAACGGGTCATCATACTGGTCCATCTAGTGCTGATTAAAACTCTAAACATAATGATATCCCCTCACTAGGCTTGGGCCATCAGAGTTCATAGCTACTGTATTACGGTATGCCTACTACTATATCAATAAATATGGACTTTTGGTAATTTATTCAACTAGATTTTCCTGTCATGATGAACTTGACAGGATGAGCGATTTTTGATAATGAAAGTATTGCACAATTTCTACCTTATAAATGTGAGCTGGCCTATAAGATAAAGAGGAATAGGGACAACACAGTCTGTCCACATAATGACAATTAGAAGATGGCATGTGAAATTATCTAGGGTAGTAGATTTAGGCTGCTGGGGTACTACTGACACTGATACTCAAATATCATTCATTTTTCATGTATTTGATTCCCAAATTACTTACTCCAAATTGACTTGTCATAGTTCAAATGAGTGGTAACAAGTGATATTAAAAGAGGGACTATGATATGATTAGGGGAAGGAGGTGATACAAAGTAACATTCCCAAACTTTTCAACATAAACACATTACTAACTAAAGGTTATGCTGAGGGCCAAATTTATGAGAGAACCAAAACATTTCCCTCCTCCTCATTCCTTTACTCAGCCTTACTGGGCTAGTGGTATGTAAAATGTTATGAACTTCATGTTTGGTTGTGACTCAGGCAGTGAGGGAGTTATGCCTTCAATTCGGTAGCTCTAAGGGAAAAAAATTACCTATAAGGTAACTTTCCTTATGAGTTGATGATTCTCAGTAAACCACATCATCATCTTAAAATGACAGAGGTCTCTCTAAGGCATGATATGGCCACATCAAACAGCCCTGAATCTTTACTTCAGTCAATTTTATACTCAGCCCAAGAATGGCGTGCTTCCTTACCTTACAGAATAAGAAGGGAGTTTCTGCTATTTCACTGGTGGTGTTTTTAATGTTACACTCGTGGAAGTACTAACATCCTAGTTCCTCTAAAAAATAAAAAATAAAGTCCTTCAAGATGTCCATAGGAGTAAGGGCTGGAAAATATACTAGACAGTTTTTTATTATACTAATTAAAAATAAAAAAGAAAACTAATTTTAAAAGTTAAACAGGAGGCTATATAAAATGCCTGTATGAATTCCAAACATGTTGGCAGAAACACAGGAGAAAAGAGTCATCAGCTATTCTTCATAGGGAATCTTTCTGAAAACTGTTTGGATTCTCTCTAGAAGAAGCTCTCATTGATCGGTCAAATAAAAGCTTAAACTCTCTTGAAAAAAAGGGTATATTAAAATGTATCTGTAATTCTGCCAATACTGTCTACCTCATTCCCCCACCAGCTCCTTTTTCTTCATTTTAATGTACACTCTTTGAGGGCAGGCAGAGACTTAGTGTTCACTGATGCTTACATTCCCAGACATTGACATGATGCTGGACCCATAGCAATTACTTAGTAACTGTATCTTTCTATCATCTACTTACTGAGGGTAGTGGTGAGGGGGAGGCAGAACCAGAAATAGAACCCAGAGACCAAAGTAGGCCTGGCAGATAGGGAAGGACTTTCTGGTTTCAAGAAGTACATAGCCAATTAGGCAATTGATAAGCATTTATTTAAGTGTCTTTAGCTCTAAGAAAGAGCACTGAGGAATACCTACAGCTAGTGGAAATGAAATGGATGATAGGCCAGCAAATGAGATTGAAAAGAAACAATCAATTAGGTAGGAAGAGAACCAGAAAAGGGTAATATTGTGAAAACCTAGGGAGGAAAACGTATCCAACAGATGATGGTCAACAGTGTTAAATGCTAATAAGAGGTTAAGAAGAATGATGACTAAAAACAGGAACAACACAATTTAGAAATCTTCACTAACTTTGAAGAGAGCTGTTTCAGTCAAGTGATGAAGTCAGAAGCTAGATTTCAAAGTGAAAGGAGAGGAAGTAAAAGCAAAGAGTAATCAATGTGCCCCCTACCCAAGCCCCCAGGGATTTGGCTGAGAAATGGACAGAAGAGATGATAGCTTGATGGGATGGAAGGATCCAGTGAAGGGTATTTTTTATTGTTTTTGTTGTTGTTTTTTAATAAATGGGGATATTTTTATAGGAAATGGGAAACACTCAAGATTTGAGAAAGGGGGAATGACTGAGAGAGCAATCTGCTGGAGGGGATCAGATAAAGTGCCTAAAATTGAAGTGTTGCTCTTAGCAAGAAGGATATCATTATCAGAGACTGGAGAAAAGGAAGAGAGTATAGGAGATGAAGTCAAGGAGTTTTGAAATGTAGAGAAGGGGAGAAGAAAGAGCTTCTGTCATAGCTCAACTGGTCTCAATTTCCTCAAGTGAAGTAAGAGAAGAGGCACTCAGCTGAGGAACTGAGAAAGAGAAAAGTGGGAGGGAGTTAAGAGAGGTAAAAGGCTTTAGGCAAGAAGAGGTTTAGAAAGATAAAAAACTCTCAAGGAGAGTTGGAATAGAAAAATCAGCTAAGGAAGAGAAAGGGATTGCTTTTCTTTAGAATGAAGGACCAATGACATAATTTAATAATGTTCTCAGTCAATTCAGTTTTCATGGCTTCTTCCAGCTTTGAACAGCAGCACATAAGTATAAGCAGAGGAGGCAAATGGTAAGAGCAAATAGGATTATGGTTTGGCAAGGGAAGAACAGCAATAAGAAGCCAACATTTAAGACAGAATAGTAGGTGAAATTAGAAACCTAGAGACCGAGAGCAAGAAATATGCATAGGTATAAAAGTGGAGGCAGAAGAATGAGCCAAATCTAGGTAAACATATGAATCCAAGCACATATAGAAGATAAAGTTTGAGTTCCCCATGTGTCTAGTCACCAGAGGTATATAAATTCATCATTGCCCCAGACCCTCTCCTCATAGGTACATGAATACTTATATATATTTTATTTAAAGGATACCATGATCCTTCCACATTCACTCAATGTAGAAAACCTGGGGGGGCCATAATTCTATACACTTCCATCTCCATTGTGACCCAGAATTGTTCTTTTGTCAAGTTCTGTTGATCCTAACACTATATCTCTCATGTTCATCTCTTTTCCTTCACTTACACTGTCAATGATCAAGTATTGGTCCTCATCATCATCTCTGTCCTAAACAATTATAACAATCTCCTTCAATCCACTCTTTCCTCTTTCTAATCCATCTTAAACATTTCTGCTAAAATAATCTTCCTAAACAAATTCAACTGTTTTACTCCCCTACTTATGAAATGTTGGTTATTCCTTACTGTATTAAGAAAAAAAATACAAACTACCTCATATTTTAGATCCTATTGTTGTCCACGTGAATAAAAATTCTTAGATTATGTTCATTTTCAGGAAAGCCTGAATGGCTCACTTTTTAAAATGCTATTTACTACATAATGTGGCCTTGGGCAAGCCATTTAACATTTCTGTTTCTTCTCCAATAAAATGAGCAAATAAGACTAAGTAATCTCCAACTTTGATTCTAGCTCTAAACAATAAGCATCCATTTACTGCAGTTTATTCAGCCATTCTTCAATTGAGAGGCATTCCTCTGGTTTCCAGTTTTTTGCCACCACAAAAAGAGCTGTTATAAATATTTTTATGTTAGTGATTTTTTCCTCTTTATTTTTTTCTTTGGCATAAGTCTAGTAGTATAGCTGGGTCAAAGGGCAAAATTCCCAATTGCTTTCCAGAATAGTTGAATGTAAGGGAGTACAACTATTGTGCTTTTAAGACCTGAGAAAATAATGTTTTCAGAGGGATATGGAAAGATTTGTATGAAATAAGTGAAGTGAGAAGAGAATAATAACTTATACTAAAATATAAATAGTATAAAAATGAACCACTGAGTACACAAAAACTAATGGAATTAAATGGGAAGAATCAACAGAACAATGTATGTAAAAATAGCAGCACTAAACAAACAATTGGAAACTGATCAATATAAGCCCATTCCTCATTCTGAAGGAAAGATAGTAAAACATAGGAAGAGGTGATGGATTTATAATGCAGAATGAGATATAGTTAGCTAGCTAGATCTAGGTGGTATAGAAATAAGATACAGTCATTGAGGTAAATTGCTTTGCTTGACTAAATATTTGTTACAAGAAATTCCTTTTTCTTTCATTTAATGGATAGGAATGGGAAGGATAATAGATTTCTTGTTGATTAAAAAATAGAAGATGGAAGTTGCTACAGATGCAAAATGTTGCATGTATATTCAGATATTGTAACTATATAATTACTGTTACTTATTCTTAATAAGAGAACTCTTAACAAGCCGGGGTAGCCTATAAATGTAACATAAAAACAAGGCACATTAATATATCTTTTTAAAAAATCCTATAAGCTTTACACAAGGCTCAGACTCTGATTCCACCTCCTCTGTGAAGTTTTCCTTGGATACCTCTACCCACCTACTCCCCTAAGTTAGCTTATGTTTTCTCCCACTTTGAATTATCTTGTTTTTACTTATTTTTATATATGGATGTATTTCCCCCTTCACCACAGGAAACAGCAAGTTGGTTACACAGTAATTATTTTGTTTTCATCTCCAGTGACTAACAAAGTATCAACATAATGCCTCACACAGAGTAGATACATAATAAATACTAAATAACCCCAGGTAGGAGTAGGTGAGACATGTTAGGGAGAAGATATCATAGGATAATAGCTCTGGAACTAAAAAGAAGAGCTTTACATTACAGAATAAGACAGACAGATATAGGTGGTATAGAAATAGATTCAGTGAGGAAATTTGTTTTGCTTGGCTTTGTAATAAGAAATGCTTTTAATTTTTTCCATTTCCATTTAATTTTGTTTTAAAAAGAAATTTTAGTCCAAATCCTTCATTGTACAGAAAAGGAAACTGAAGCCCAGAGCTAGTTTAGTGACATGACCCAGGTAGCAAAGTGGCAGGGCCAAAATGAGAACTCAGTTTCTAAGACTCTTAATTTCTGGATCTTTCCACTGTACTGCGCAGCCTCCCTAGACAGTATGGAGTTAAGAATAAGGTCAGCTCTTAGAAGAGGGATCTTTACCTCTATCTGTCTTCCTGTCTCTCATTTTCATTACTGATCATTAGAGTAAAATATAACTCCTTTGATAAATAGAAAAGTGAAAGATGACTATGATTTTCTGCTTAAGAATATTTCAAATAGAAGGAATTTTTCACATCAGAAAGGAGAATGCATTCACAGACTGGAGTGAATAACATTTAAGCTACAATGTCATTCGGAACATGGGCCTTCTCTCACTTATAGATTTAAAGATAATGGATGAAGCAAAGTCTCAGCAATTTCTCCATGTGGGTCAAATAGTATAGAGACCTCAAACCATGAAGTCTCTTTCCTGATTCTCCTCAGTGAATAGGATTTCTCCTTTCCTGAATCTCATGGACCTCCTCTCTAATTTGGCTATTTTCTAATTATGTTATATTTATTTATGTAAATGTTTCCCTAACTAGATGAATTTCTTTGAGAAGCAAAAGCTGGTTATAGTGGCAAGAATGGTAAATTTGGGGTGAAAGGCTCTGAGCTCAAATTCTAACTCTCAAACTGTTAACTTTTTAAGCCAGTAACTTATCTTCTTTGACTCTCAGTTTGCTCACCTGTAAAATGTAAATGTTTGACTGGAGTATCTCCCAAGTCTTTTCTAGCTAAAAGTATTATGATCTTATTTCACTTTTGTGTCCCTGGTGCCTAACTCAAACTTAGCACATAGTAAGCATTTATTAAATGTCTTGTGATTGAGGGAAATGGGCAAAGACAGAAGAAATGACACGCAAAGGAGAAGAGCTCAAGAAAAGCATGGAACCCATTGGAGGAGGAGAGAGAGAGAATTCCATGGAAGCTTGAGGAAGGAGACAGATGGACCCCAGCTGAGTTCTAGACTCACTTCTGTTTGGGAGTACACCACTTCATCTTCTCTCTGGCTATTACCTTTCTCCATCTAATTTGAGCTGAAAAAAAAAGATAGTCTTGCCTAAAAAAGACCCCAAGCAGGGTTACTGCTATCTTCCCTCAGGGGAAGAAATTTTATTCCTTTTTAAAGAGACTTACACCAAAGCCTCCAACAAGTGATATAAACTAGGATTAGGGAAAAACCCCTTTCCCTCTCTCCCAGTCTCCCCCTCATTTCTTTCCCCCAAGAGAATAGATCTTTTCCAACTAAAAAAAATTGTTCTGAAGGTTTTGTTATTAGAGGGAGGAACTGCCTTACCATCTGTGAGGAAAACTTCATTAAGTTGCTTAGTGAGGAGAACAGGAAGTAAAGAGGTAGTCAGAAATCAGCTTCCTTCCTTCAAACTGCTTCCTGGTATAACATTTTTTGATTTCCCTTATTCTCACTAATTTCCCTCTCTAATACAGTCTAGAACTTTGAACCGAAACAAATACATTCCTCCTTCTACTTATGCTAGTGAAAACAATTGGAAAACACTCTTTCCACTTCCCATTTAGATAGAGAAGGCATACCCATGGAAAACACAAAAGAGATGTCTCTGAGACCATTCTTCCTTTTAAAATCCCACAAAATGGGGTCAAAAGTTTCTTTCCCAATTCCCAAAGACAAAAGTTTGGGGGCAGCTATTCCTTGAGCCCAGGGCTTTTCACACCAAATCATTAATTTCTACTTATTTCATGGTTTTGAGAGACCTCAAGAGTTCGTGACAGGATGTGCTCCTCAAGTATACTGTCTTATGTAACCCTTAGAACCAGGAATGAAGCTGTGTTGAACAAGATCAGCCATTGCTCTCCCTGGGCCTGGACAATAGGAAACTACCCCCAAGCAGTTGAAATTGATTAACTGACTTCTATATAGTACCTTCAGTTTCAGAATTTTACAACTCAGTGTTGAACTATTGAATCAACCTACCATGATTCTTTCAAGAACTTGGCATGACCACCAAATGTTTTCTTAATGAATAACTAACTACAAGGCCTTTAATTAAACCAATATGAGAAAGGATAAGAAGGTGTCTGTGGTCTTTTATCTGACTTCTTTCCAACTATAAGCAAGGACATTAACTGGGAAGCACTTTCTTCTTTCAGAATAGATACTTAAAACAGTTTACTGCATATGTGGTAGGACAGTAAAATAGACACTGAAAGGCCTTGCATTTTAATTCTAGTTCTACCTTTGTAGCTAAACCTTTCAACCTGCTGTTTCTTCATCTCCAAGAAACTATAGGACTAGACACCCAATGCTTCTGCATCTGACAGTAATGGATTTAGTGTAAATGCAGGTCATCAGTATAGCAAAAAGGTTTTAAGTACTGTGCCTCTCAAACTCCCTTCATGAAGAGTACTACCATGGATCTACTCAGCTTGCAAGAGAGACCATCATCCCCACAAAACAAAACAAAACAAAAAAAAAACAAAAAACAAAAACAAAAACTAGGCTAGAAAAGTTTAAATAATTATAATGTGTACTGGTTGGAAGAATAATATAAGACTGTGGTGCCAGAGATATTCACAATATGATCCCAAATACTTCAGTCCAGCTGAACTGTCTATCTCATTTCTAGATACTCAACCACAAAACTGAACAACTTGGGCTGATATGACAAATAGCTGTAAGGGAAAGAATCATAGTGAGGAATTCAAGAATTTCCAACAAATCTTTTAAAAGGGGGGTGAGGGGAGAGCAACTCCAAGCAAGTCAGAAACATTGTTCCTTAGCATTATTCCCATGAAGCTTTAAATCTTATGCATAATTGTTTATTCCCTTTAATGTCAAAGAATATTGTATTTTATGAATAAGTATGCATGAAAATCAACAAAAAAAGAAATGAACTAACTAGAATAAGTAGAATTTTGTCATTTAATATTGATATGACTTAAAGGAGGACCTTTCTCACAGAGCTTTTTTTGTAACAGGAATAAGAACTAGATCTATGATTTAATTGACTTAGGAACACCTAGATGAAGAAATATATCTACTAATGCAGGTTGGCACTTCTGAAATTTATATGTTTTGAAAATTGCCTAGAGCACTAAGAAGTTAAATTATTTTTCTAGGGTCATACAGCCAATATCGATCATAAGTAGGACTTGAAACTAGATCTTAAAGCTCTGAGGCCAGCATCTCAATCTAGCATATCTCACTGCCTCTATCTATCCCAACAAAAGAAAAGAAAAATTTCTCTTTTTTCCTTCCTGTCCTATAAAGGGGAAAAAATGTACATAAGATGTATAGAACAAAGCACTGAAAGTAGAATATAATCCCAAAGTGTTTATTGAATGACTGAATAGATGAATGGGGTCACTATTTTAGCTGCATGTGGTTTACTTTATTCTAAAAATGTTCTTTAAGTTCTTAGTTAACTTAAAATCAGATAGTAAATTCTTAATTTCCAATCTATTTTCTACAAATGGCCCAGTGACATTTCATAAAATTCCTTCAAACTGGCAACTCATGTCTATACCGAACAGGATGACAGACTAAAGAGCTACAAGGGAAGTTATGGTAAGATGAAATTTTATTTAAGACATATGAATAACAAATACCTTCCTGAAGGGAGAGATCAAAAGCAGACTGGTTCATGGGTTAGGTAGTATTCATAGTATTCAAGGTATTCAACACATAGGTATTCAAGAAATATCCTGACCCACTCAATTAAAAATAACTAGTTTCTCTTATTGGAAAATGCATGAAATATGTAAGTAAATGTCATATTAAAGTATGTAATCATTAAAACAAGAAACAATATAGAATGATCACTTTCTTCCTTATCATAGCTACCAATTCCTACCATTAGTTCACACATAACACATCGTTATGCCACAGACATGAAAGCTTATAGAACACATATACCTACCTGGATATGCCTTACCAGAGCACTGTCATTATACATATACTATCAGCATTAGAGCATCAACATTCAGAAAAACAAGAGTATACAGATAATCCATCTCAGAAGGTTTCTGATAGTCCCTTAAAATTTCTGGTGAAACAGACATGTAACAAGGAAGTATCTTTTATCCAAAGAATTCTAAATATTCTGTAGTCCCCAACTGTTAAATATTAAAAATATCATTGTTTTATTATTTGTTTTAGCCTAGAATCTCAGCATATCATTTATATTTGTTATCAGAATCCATTGTGCTCATTTTTCTCCAAAGAAATCTCAATTAGGCTTAGTTTGTATGGGCTAGAAAAGTGAGGAAGAAAGTGATCCAGAAATGTATAAAAAATAAAATAAAAAAAACTAGGCTGAAAAATTTGCCAAGCAACTTCTATACACAGATATTCTAAAGTTGTCTGCAAACATTTCCAATGAATCAATGAATGAATCTTCAAAAATATGTTGGTAGCTGGTACCTTGTTTGAGAAGGGGTCAGGTCTAATGATGCAAGGAGTGTCTGTTTACAGCATCATTACCAAATAGTTAATTTAGTGAATGTTCCTAAAGATAGAAATGACAGTGCATACATTCACTTAATTACTTAATTAACAGAATATTGTGAATTTCTGACTAAATTTTAAAAGACATCATGAATATTTATTTTAATAGAGGAAATATATTTAAGTCTTACCATAGGCTGTCATCACACCAACATAGGGGCCATCCACCACATTCCTATTTTCTTCTGCAAGAGCTTTGATATACCTTTTGCTTAAGTCCAATATTTGTTCACGAAGCATTGAGCTGCTTTCATGTTGAGTTCGTTGCTGGATGGTAAAATGCAAAAGCATCATACCCCAAATGAAGCCAAAAGTCACCAGGAAAAACCCTAGTTTCTGAGAGGATAATTTCCATGGAGCAAAGAAAGCCATGGCTCCCTTGGAGCTGCTTCTTCCCTTGGGTAGGGTCTTAGAGCACTAAAGGGAGATGAAAATCCATGGTGTTGGCCTCACAAAGGACAGTCGTCAGTCTCACTCCGGCTCCTGTGTCAACCAGTTTCCTTCTTTCATTTCCATCCTGCTGTAAGAAGAGAAAAAAAAAAGTCTGTAAAACACAGTTAACCACAAAGAACAGACAACTCTCCTGAAATGGTACCAGGTTTCCACAGTGATGAAAAAAATGCTTACTTCAATATTTTGCATCATGGTTGAGTATTTGACTAATGCAGGAGGGGAGATTTGGCAAGGTGATAAGCCACAAGGATACAAAAGGGAAAGATGTGCCTGCATGTTTGAGTATGTGTGTTAACATATGTAAGAGAATTTTGCAAGTCCAGACCAAGTTCAAAACAAGAAGGTCATTTTACAATGAATGAAGTGGCAAGGGGAAAATAGATCACTGGAGGACAGCAAACCCCTGGACAGGGAGTCCTCTGCCTGGAATACCAGATGCCACCCCCTTCTGTATTTTCTGTAGCTGTTGTTTGAGTTTTCAGCAAAAAACAAGAGCAGAGGCTTATTTGTACAGGTGATAATGAAACGGGTTCCTTTCATGTGGCAATCTAGGCAAATGCAGACTTTTCATAGGCATAATCAGAAGACAAGATGGTTCCAGGATGGCCTCTTCCCAAAGCATGATTATCAAACAGTAATATCCAGGGACAAAAGTTATTTTTAATTTTCTACTCATAAATTGAAAAATGTCAAAATGGTACCTCACTCATCATGTCTATATTTCAACACATTTTCAAATGAAACCACATTCTTTCCTCTTTGTCTTTCCCTGCCTGAAATGATGCAAATTATGAGGTCCTTAAATAGGACTTCTATCTGGCCTTAAAGTGAAATTGATTCTTTGCATTTTTATTTTTGTCTTTGAATTCCCACCAACTAACAACATGTCAGGTACACAGTATGAACTTAATAAATGTTTATTGATTGATTCTATATAGTAACAGCAAACTTCAACACATATCAATCAATGTAAAATTTAACAACCAAGAAGATCTTCTCTAAAAGGACAAAATTGGGATCCCTCAGGACTTGTAGACCAAGCATGAACAGTTACCACAATATGTAACTTTCTATCATAACTTAATAGGTGATTAAAATCTCCAAGGATAAAGTAGAAGCAGTGTGTCCTTCCTGATAGAGGGTTAGGCATGCACATTAGTAAAGATATGGGTTTAAATTCCTAAGCTTATATTTACTATCTAATTGAACAATGGAATTTTACTTAGCCTCTCTGAACCCAAGGAAACTAAGACCAAAAATTATAGATGGAGCACCATTTGCTTCTGTGGAAGAAATTCATACATAGAAGAAAACCAACCTTAAAATTTTTATACTATGAATTTTACTATGTCTCTCGGGAAATATTCCTTTATACCAGCAGAGGTGGCATAGATGGATTATGGTTTAATCAAAGAACTACCAAGAATAATAATAACAATTTACATATTTAGTGCACTGTATATTTACAACAGAGAACACAGGTAAGAATATGCCTGAAGTTTGGTCTGAATCATTCCTTAAAAAAGCAAGTGCCATCGGGGCATCTGACTGATCAAATTCAGGCTGAAATCTGTTCATCTCCTTTCCTTTAGTAACAGAACATTCACCAACCTCATAGGCAGTGCTCCCTCCCCAATAACGTGGTATCAACTAAAACTATCTTTCACTGTTTTATCACACAAAACCTTTATTCAATTCCACTTCCCCTGTTTTCTTTATATTCAGACCCCTTAACATCTTCACCCAAGTTATGACGTTGAGAGACAAGGATTTTTCCTTGCCAAAGCCTTGAAGAAAGAGAAATAACAAAAAAACAGAAGTGAGGAAAGAAACTAATTTTAGGCATGAGGGAAAGCCAGTGCAAAGGCATGGAGATGAGAGGTTGAGTATCATGGAGTAATAAAAGAGAAGAGAAAGGCCTATAATGCCTAGCAAGGTTAGAAAGGTTGGTTTTGGCCAGGTTGTAAATACCCTTAACACTCACATGGTTGAGTTCATTTTTCTTTCAAAAGGCAATAGAGAGCCAGTGGAGATGACTAAGTACCATAGAAGTATCATAGATCAATTGTAGCAATATGGAGAATAGACTGGAATGGGAAAGCACTTGAGGAAGGAAGATCAATTAGGATGCCATTGTGATAATCTAGGATAAAGATAATTAAGGTCTGAACTTAGATAGTAACTGTGAGAGGAGAAAGAAGGGATAAGCTGCTAGAGATATTGTGGATGGCAGAGAGCAAAACCTGGTAATTGACTGGATATGTGTGATGATAGTTCAGGATAATGTCAAGTTTACAAACCTGGGAAGCCTGGAAATATGATGATACCTTCTAAGGAAATAGGAATTTTGGAAGAGGGGCAGATTTTGAGGAAAAGAACAAACTCTATTTTGGGCATGTTGAGTTTGAGATATCTCTACGACATGCAATTTGAAATATGCAATGGGTATGCTAGGCTGAATCTCAGAGGAACGCCTAGACTAGATAGATAGAAATGGTAGTCAGGTTCATAAAGATGATAATTAAAACTATGGGAGCTAATGAGGTTAATAAGAGAAAGACTATAGAATGTGAAAAGAGGAGCTATAGGGGAAAAAAAACGACCTCTGGGTAATACCTACTTAAAGGAGCCTAATGTAGATGATGAACCAGCAAAGGAGATTTTTAAGAAGTGGTTAAGAGGGCAGCTGGGTAGATCAATGGGTTGAAAGTCAAGCCTAAAGACAGGAGGTCCTGGGTTCAAATCTGGACTCAGATATTTCCTGGCTGTGTGACCCTGAGCAAGTCACTTAACCCCCATTGACAGAAGGAAAGGTTGTTTTTTTTTAAGTGATCAGATATATAAGAAAATTGGGAGAGAGTAGCATCATGAAAACTCAGAGGAGAAAATATACAGAAGGAAAGGGTGGTCAGTATTGTCAAGTGAAGCAGATGGTTGTTCATAACCTTAGAGGAAGCAGTTTCATTTGAATAATCAGATGTCAAATTGCAAAGGATTTAGGAATAAATGAGAGAATAGAGAATGAAGTGAGCGTATACTCAGTTTGGGGGAGAGTTTGGCTAAGAAAAGAACAGATTTAGGATCACAGCTTGAAGGGATAGTGAGGACTAAGAAATGTATCTGTTTTAAGGATGGAGAATAGATTTGAGGATGTTAGAAGGCAATGGAGAAGGAATCAGTAGATTAGGAAAAACTGAAAATTTAAGAGATGGAGATGACTTAGGGTACAAACTACTGGAGAAGATAGAAAGGAAATAATATTATTGTTATGTCAGCACATAGTATGGCATATTGGAAAAACTGTCAAAGAACCCATCGCATGTTAAATTACTCTAGTAGTGTAGTAGTTTCAAATTCAAAGAGAAAAAAAAGAGATTCCACACATTGATCTTTGGTTGCATATTGATTAAGAAAACCACATATTAACTAACATTATCTGTTTTGTATTATATTATTATTTATTTTGTTAAACATTCCCAATTACATTCTAATCTGGTTCTGGCCCACTTGTTTGATACTTCTGGTGTACAGAACATTAACTCAAAGCATAAGCCTGAGTAATGAGTATTCTTTGTTAACATAGGAGGAGGGCAGTTAGATGGCTCAGTGGATAGAGTACAGGGACAGGATTCAGGAGGAACCAAGTTCAAACCCAGCCTCAGATACTTACTAGCTATGTATCCCTATGTGCTTGCTCCAGGAAATGGAAAAGCACTCCAGTATCCTTACCAAGAAAACACTGTAAACATGACTGGCATGCTACAGAGTCTGGGGTCATGAATAGTCAAAAACAACTCAATAATTTACCACCACTACCACTCACCCAGATACAATAATGTCAGAAACTCTCATTTCCTATCAAGAATACAAAATTCTAAAACTCTGCTCCCAAAGGGGGGAAAAAAGATCCCATTTCAAGTGAGAGAAATCATCTCATATTAGTAGTAAAGGGAGTCAGATGATAAGTCTACTGCCAGGAAACACTTCTCAACAAAAGATTTAATAAAATGATCATCAAAATAGCCACACATTTATCAGAGGCTCCAGAGCCACTGTAGTTCACATAATAGCAGATTAAGAAGTCTTATCCTCACATATTACAACTCCAGAGTTTTCTAGAAAAGTTATCTACTGCATAAATTACTAGCTGGTGACTTCTGCAAGACAGATTAATAATGACTCAGACTGTGAGTCTCTCCATCCAACAGTTAACATAGATCATCAGGATATGATTATCAAAATAGCCACTAACACATTTTGCTCTTCCTTAGGTACTGAACTCTATCCTCCCAGTCTCTTAGGCTGGTAACCTAGGTATCATCTTTGCCTCCTCACTCTCTCTCCCTCACCTTCTATATCCAAATAGTGGTCAAGTCCTATTGTTTCTCTCTCATAAGGAAAGAATTTAGGAAACAAGCATTTATGAAGTACCTACTAGGGGACAGGCACTGTGTTAAGCAGTTTGCAATTATTTGATCCTCACAACTCTGGGAGGTGGTAGGTGATATTATTATCCCCATTTTATACTTGAGGAAACTAGGGAAGAGATTAATAACTTTATTAGGATTACACAGTTAGTGAGTGTCTGGGGTTGAATTTAAACTCAGATGCCAGTGCTCTATCCACTATGCTAGTTAGCTGCCTCTAAATTCTCTTAAAAGCCAGGAAGATTAAAAAAAAAAACAGAGAAAGAAAACTATAGACCAATCTTCTTAATGAACATAGATGCAAATATCTTCAATAAAATATTAGTGGAGACTACAGCAAGTCATCACAAGGATTATTCACTATAACCAGGTAGTATTTATACCAGGAATGCAAGGCTGATTTAATATTAGGAAAATCATGCACATAATTGATCATATTAACAACCAAACTAACAGAAACCACATGATTATCTCAATAGATGCAGGCAAAGCACTGGACAAAATGCAACACCCATTTCTTTTGAAAATACTAGAAAGAATAAAAGGGCCTTTCCTCAAAATAACAAGTAGTATTTAATTAAAGCCATCAGCAAATGTTATCTGCAATGGGGATAAGTTAGGAGCCTTCCCAATAAGATCAGGAGTGAAACAAGGATGCCCATTATCACCTTTACTATTTAACTTTGTACTAGAAACACTAGCAGTAGCAGTTAAAGAAGAAAAAGAAATTGCAGGGCTTAAAGTAGGCAATGAGGAAACTAAACTATTACTCTTTGCAGTTGATGTAATGGTACACTGAGAGAATGCTAGAAGATCAACTAAAAAGTAGTAGAAATAATAACTTTAGCAAGATTGCAGGATATAAAATAAAAATGAAATCATTAATATTTCTATATATTTCCAACAAAATTCAGCAACAAGAATTAGAAAGAGAAACTCCATTTAAAATCACTCTAAGCAATATAAGATATTTGGGGATTTATTTGCCAAGACATACTCAGGAATCATATGAATACAACTACAAAATACTTTTCACACAAATAAAACTAGATCTAAACAATTGGGAAAAAATAATTGCTCGTGGGTAGGATGAGCTAATATGATAAAAAAAATGGCAATCCTATCTAAATTCATTTACTTATTCAATGCCATACTTATCCACCTACCAAAAAACTTTTTTGTAGAATTAGAAAAAAACTATTACAAAGTTCATTTGGAAGAACAAAAGATCAAAAATATAAAGGGAACTAATAAAAAAAAGGTGAAAGATGGTGCCCTAGCAGTACCAGATCTTAAACTGTACTATTAAAGCAGTGGTCATCAAAACAATATGGTACTAGTTAAAAGATAGAAAGTAGATCAATGGAACAGAGTTGGGGTAAATGACCTCAGCAAGCTAGTGTTCAATAAACTCAAAGATCCCAGCTTTTGGAACAAGAACCCACTATTTGACAAAAGCTGCTAGGAAAATTAGAAAACAGTATGGGAAAAATTAGCTTTAGATCAACATCTCACACCCTATACCAAGATAAATTCAAAATAGGTAAATGACTTAAACATAATAAACATTAATAAATTAGATGACCATAGAATAATATACTTGTCAGATCTATGGGAAAGGGAAGAATTTGAGACCAAGCAAGAGACAGAACATTAGGAGATAAAAAAAAATGAATCATAGGAATAGAAGGGCCTTTCTTAAAAATAATAAACAGTATATATCTAAAACCATCAGCAAACATCATCTGCAATGGGGATAAACTAGAAGCCTTCCCAATAAGATCAGGAGTAAAACAAGGATGCCCATTATCACCTCTATTATTTAACATTGTACTAGAAACACTAGCATTAGCAATTAGAGAAGAAAAAGAAATTGAAGGTATTAGAACTGGCAATGAGGAGACCAAAATATCACTCTTTGTGGATGGCATAATGGTTTACTTAAAGAATCCTAGAGAATCAACCAAAAAGCTAGTTGAAACAATCAACAATTTTAGCAAAGTTGCAGGATACAAATTAAACCTGCATAAGTCATCAGCATTTCTATATATCTCCAACCCATTTCAGCAGCAAGAATTAGAAAGAGAAATTCCATTTAAAATCACCCTAGACAAAATAAAATACTTGGGAATCTATCTGCCCAGACAAACACAGGAACTATACAAACACAACTACAAAACACTCTCCACACAATTAAAACTAGATCTAAACAATTAGAAAAACATTGATTGCTCATGGGTGGAATGAGCTAACATAATAAAAATGACAATCCTACCCAAATTAATCTACTTATTTAGTGCTATACCCATTGAACTACCAAAAAACTTTTTTATTGGATTAGACAAAACCATGACAAAGTTCATTTGGAAGAACAAAAGATCAAGGATATCCAGGGAAATCACAAAAAAAAAAAATGCAAAGGAAGGACTTGCAGTCCCAGATCTCAAACTATACTATAAAGCAGTGGTTATCAAAACAATTTGGTACTGGCTAAGAGACAGAAAAGAGGATCAGTGGAATAGACTTGGGATAAATGACCTCAGCAAGACAGTCTATGATAAACCCAAAGATCCCAATTTGGGGGACCAAAACCCACTTTTTGATATAAAAAAAAAACTGCTGGGAAAATTGGAAGACAGTGTGGGAGAGATTAGGTTTGGATCAACATCTCACACCCTACACCAAGTTAAACTCAGAATGGGTGAATGACCTGAATATAAAGAAGGAAACTATAAGCAAATTAGGTGAACACAGAATAGTATACCTGTCAGATCTTTGGGAAATGAAAGACTTTAAAATCAAGTGAGAGCTAGAAAAAACCACAAAATGTAAAATCAATAATTTTGATTACATCAAATTAAAAAAATTTTGTACAAACAAAACTAATGCATCCAAAATTAGAAGGGAAGCAACAAATAGGGAAACAATCTTCATTACAAAAACCTCTGACAAAGGTCTAATTACTTAAATTTATAAAATGCTAAACCAGTTGTACAAAAAATCAAGCCATTCTCCAATTGAAAAATGGGCAAGGGACATGAATAGGCAGTTTTCAGATAAAGAAATCAAAACTATTAGTAAGCACATGGAAAAATGTTTTAAATCTCTTATAATCAGAGAAATGCAAATCAAAACAACTCTGAGATATCACCTCACTACTAGCAGATTAGCTAACATGACAGCAAAGGAAATTAATGAATGCTGGAGGGGATGTGGCAAAGTTGGGACATTAATTCATTGCTGGTGGAGTTGTGAATTGATCCAACCATTCTGGAGGTCAATTTGGAACTATGCTCAAAGGGCAATAAAAGACTATCTGCCCTTTGATCCAGCCATAGCACTGCTGGGTTTGTATCCCAAAGAGACATGTACAAAAATATTCATAGCTGCACTCTTTGTGGTGGCAAAAAAAAAAAAAAGGAAAATGAGGGGCTGCCCTTCGATTGGGGAATGGCTGAACAAATTGTGGTATATGTTGGTGATGGAATACTATTGTGCTCAAAGGAATAATAAAGTGGAGGAATTCCATGGGGACTGGAACAACCTCCAGGAAGTGATGCAGAGCGAAAGGAGCAGAACCAGGAAAACATTGCACACAGACTGATATACTGTGGTACAATCGAATGGAATGGACTTCATTAGTGGCAATGCAATGACCCTGAACAAACAAGAGGAACCTACAAGAAAAACCACTATCCACATCCAGAGGAAACACTGCAGGAGTAAAAATACTAAAGAAAAACAACTGCTTGAATACATGGGTCGAAGGGATATGGTTGGGGATGTAAACTCTAAATGGATATCCTAGTGTAAACAACAACATGGAAATAGGTTCTGATCAAGGACACAAGTAATAACCAATGAAACTGCGTGTTGGCTGCGGGAAGAGTGGGTGAAGGGGAAGGAAGGAAATAATGTGATTATTGTAACCAAGGAATAATGTTCTAAGTTGACTAAACTTATTCAAATGGAAGAAAATGAATCATTTTTATTACATTAAACAAAAATTTTTTTGTACAAATAAAAACAAGGCAACCAAAATTAGAAGGGAAGTAACAAACTAGGAAAATTTTTATAACAAAATTCTCTGACAAAAATCTAATTTCCCAAATATATAAGGAATTAAGTCAAATGTACAAGAAATCAAGTCATTCCCCAATTGATAAATAGTCAAGGGATATGAATAGGCAGTTTTCAGATAAAGAAATCAAAACTATCAATAATCACATGAAAAAATGTTCTATATCCCTCCTGATTAGAGAAATGCAAATCAAAACAATTCTGAGGTACTACCTCCTACCTAGCAGATTGGCCAATATGATAGTGAAGGAAAACAATAAATATTGGAGGGGATGTAGCAAAATTGAAATATTAATGCATTGCTGGTTGAGTTATAAATTGATCAAACCATTCTGCAAGGCAATTTGGAATTATGCCCAAAGAGCTTTAAAAGAATTCATGCCCTTTGATCCAGCAATACCAGTACTAGGTTTGGGCCCCAAAGAGATAAAAAAAAAAATGTTTGTACAAAAATATTTATAGCCATGCTCTTTATGGTAGCAAAAAAATTGGAAAATGAAGGGTTGTTTCTCAATTGGGGAATGACTGAAAAAATTGTAGTATATGATGATGATGGAATATTATTGTGCTATAAGGAATGATGAAGTACTTGATTTCTATATGAACTAAAAAGACCTCCATGAATTGATGCAGAGTAAAACCACTGTACATAATAACTGAAAGATCAAATGTGACTATTTGCAATCCAGGACAATTCTGTGGGACTTATGAGAAAGAATGCTAACCACATTGAGAGAAAGAACTATGGGAACAGAAATGTAGAAGAAAAACATATGATTAATCACTTGTTTATATGGGTATAGGATTTGGAGTCTTGACTTCACAAGATTAGTTTATTACAAAAGTGAATAATATGTAAATAAGTATTGAATATATGTATAACCCAGTACATGTATAACCCAGTGGAATTGCTTGTCAGCTTTGGGAGGGGGGAAGAAAGTGAATGTGAAACATAACCATAGAAAAATCTTTTTTTTTAACAGAGCTAATATAAGAATTTGTTTCTCTTGAATAAGCATATTTAGTATAATTATTACATATTTATAACAAATCATATGTATTACATTGTTACATATTATAGTATGTAATATATTAAAATAGCAAAAATGATATCCATGTATTGCTAACCTCCCTGGGACTCAGTTTTCTCATTCATAAATTGGGAAAGGGGGTGCACAAAATAGCCTCAGAGTTCCCCTCTAATTCAAGGTGGCAAATTGGACTTTTACAGGGATGACGTCCAAGAAATAGATATGAGGTCCACAGAAAATGCTTTAAAAACTTTCAAGCACTATAAAAGCAGCTATTACATTGATTATAAATATAACCAATTGGGGGATAGTTCAGCTGTGACCCACAAACCCCCAGGGCTTTACAAAATGTTCCATTATATCATTATCATTCCGCTTCCTCTCCTGAGATGAAGACCCAGAAACTATCAGAAAAATACTTTAAAAAGATTTTTAAAATAAAGTCTCTTATAATAGTAACTATGATTCTATCTAAATAACAATGTAACTAACATTTTTACACCTTCTCCATTATCCTGGACTACATTCTTTCCCTTCTTCTAGACTTACAACCTTGGGGTAATTTTTGCCTCCTCTTGCTTTTTCATCCACTATTAGCAGACAATTCAAATCTTCCTAATTTTTCCTCCATAATATCTCTTGAATTTGGGTTATCTTTTTCAGTGCCTCTACCTGGACCAATATATAAGCTTCTGAGCTTTTCTTCTATCTTCTTTCAAAATCCACTGTCCCTATGTAATAATTTCCCTTAAATTTTTTTTTAACCATACCATCTCTATAAGCAAAACTCACGATGACTACCTATTATCTACTTTATCAATCTGAACTCTGTAGTCTAAGAGATAGTCTTGGGCAATTCACTTAACTTCTCTATGACTTTTAAGTAAATATACTAATATCTTATTTCATCTTTGTACCCTCTGTACCTAACAACACGCTTTGTACATAGTAGAGACTTAATAAATTATGTATTGAAAGAAACACACACCTTTTTCTTTTAGTGCTAGAAAAATAAAAGTACACTTGCCAGTCAGAAAAGGAAAACACCAATGAATTCTCCATCGACTATAAGAGAGATGTCACAGGGATCTCTCTTTTTCTTACAATCCTGCACAATAGGATCAAAAGTGTCTTTCCAATGACCAAAGACATAAAGTTTTTGGGTTGGGGGGGATCAAATATTGCTTGAGACTTAATAGATTTCTGCTTATATTATTATTAAAATGTATGTACTAGTAAAGCATGTAAAAAAAAAAAGGTCCTACCCATCAATTGTCCTCTCATATCCCTAACATTATTCCCATCATAGCCAATCTGTTCCAGCACCTGTGCTGGACTTAATCAACTTTTTATCTTCATTTTTGCTGCCTGGTTTCCCCCTCTACATTTAGCAGGTCTCCTATTTCCAAATGTCAACAATTTCAGAAGAGGACATTCTTCAAAAACAGTTCAGAAGTAATAATAATAGATAGCATTACATTTCTAGAAAATGGCTTTCTCTCAGCTATCTTTTTTGGAAAAGTTACTGCCAGAAAGAAAGGAAGTAGAGTAGACTGGAGGAATGGATTAGGTAGAACTGGGGAATTTTGAACCACCTCAAAAAATGAAGGTGCCATGACAATGGAGAAGCTTATGAGGATGACAGGCATCATTCCAGAGGTGGGGTTCAGTGTCAAACCTCTTACTGGGGAAGAGGAGGGAGGGGACAATGAACACTCTTAATTTTAATGCTGGCTTTTGTATGCAATAGTGAATGAGTGAAAGACTACAATCATCTTAACACACCCACTATTAGTTATTGTTTTTGTTGTTAAATTCAACTTGGTTCCATTTTAAAAAGTTAGTGGATCAAAGCATGCCATCTTCAAGTTCATTTTCTTTATGAGTTTTTTACTGCATATGTGACATGTATCTTCTGTCACAGCATGAGCAATATAGAAATATGTATTGTATGAAAACACTAGTATAACCTAAATAAGATTATTTACTGAGGGGCAGGGAGGGACAAAATCTGAATCCTAAGATGTCAGAAAACAATTGCCAAAGATTGTGTCTACATGTACTTTAAAAAATTTACATAGTGTAATACAGTAATAAAATTATTATATACAATATATAATTATGATAAAATTGATCAAAATAAAACCAAGACCAAAATGTTAACTAATAAAATCAGTAATATTTTATTAAAAACCCAGTCTCCCTGGGCCACCTAGAAAGTAGTGAGTTTTCCAGGGTGTCCAGCAGACCATAGAAAAATGGAAAAGCACTGGGAGAGAAGGATATGTATGTGGACAATGTGTAGGGTGCAGGAGACCCAGTGTGATAGTACTAAAGAAACCTTTCAGACTCATAGAAGTCCACTAGATAATACAACAGCTGTTTCTCTATCACAATGGTACCAGGTTTTTCTCACTAATGTTAGGTTTTTAAAAGTGACTCTTTGATTGACCTTACTGAGACTGTTTGTGGAACTGGAGTTTGGCCCAATTTATTTTGTTCTGTCCCTGTTTTATTGGATATATGTTGGCACCCATGGTTCTGGAGAAAAGAATTGCTTACTCTGTGTTACTCTAACTGAACAATAGTTTGAATAAGGATTACAATTTTAGTTCCTGGCTTTGAGATGGTCTTCCATCTCCTCAGTTTTCTGCCATTTGGGTATTGTTGGGCATACACACCCTAGGTCCTGGACTGGAATTAATGTGCAGATACATTAATCAATTGTCCATATGTGTCAGTTTTTCATTCTCATCTCTGAACTCCATTCTTTTATTCATTCATCCACCCCTTCTTTCCTATGTCTGCTTTTGTAGCAACAATGTCTGTTTGCATGTCCATCTCTCCTTTCTTCTGGTTTTTCTGAGAGGCAGTAAAATATCCACTATTTCAAAAAATTTTACGTAGTACTTTTGGTTTGCCACATACTTTACATATTTTTTTTTCATTTCATCTTCAAAACAGCCTTATGAAGTAAGTGCTATTATCCCTGTTTTACAGATGAGATAACTGAGGCTAGGAAAGGTTAAGTTACTTGCCCAAGGCCACATAGCTAAAAAGTGTCTCTGGAAGGATATGTATAGCTGGGTGACTCAGTAGATAGGTCATGATATCCAATATGACTGAACAAGAACTTCTTGACTCCAAGTCCTGCACTTCATCCAATGTGGAACCTAGTGTATACTACTACTACGACTGCTGCTGCTGCTGCTGCTACAATTACTACTACTACTAAAAAAAAATTTATATAGTTTTATGATTTACAAAGTGTTTTTCATATTATTTTATTTGGGTTTTTTTGAGAATTACTGCCATTGTCCATGAATGTGTTTGGAAGAATGCTGTCTGTCTCCAGGCAAGCTATTCCTTGAAGATGGATGAGTATACTGTCTTTTATCTTTGGTATCTTCCTCTCCTAGCCCTGGTACCTCTGTAGTATTGAGGGCAATGCTATATACAGAGAAAAAAGAGAATGTTTTGAGGTGAAATAAGGGGGCACAGTGTAAAGAACTGGCCTATATTCTTAAGTCTAGACAATCAACAAAACAAAAAAAATAAACCCTGTTTGTTAACATTTGCCTATTTTCAAAGTATAAATGCTCAGACAAAGAAAATTTAACAATCTGTTCTCCTTTGAGTTGACTTTGCTATATCCCTGGAAAAACTGACTATCATTTCTGTATTTGAGGATATGTCTACTCTAGGTCAGAGAAAATGAACTGTAATTAAGTATTAAAATACTAACAATTAGTAAGATACACTAATCCAGAAATGTCATTGCTAGGGAGAAGTAAAGGTTGGCTGAGTAGCTCTGAGTAGAAATAGGATGAAATTGGCAGCTTTGAAAGGGCTAATAGATTTGAGAAATGGGGAAGAAGCAGAGTTAAAAGGAAACTGGATAGATGAAGGGAAGCATTAGTCTCAGGTCAGAAGATCTGAAATAAAGGTGTTACAGATAGATTTTATATATAGAAATATAGATATCATGTACATACTATATATGTGTATATGTGTGTATAGTATCTGCCCAGGAGCAAAGAGAAAATAAAACAATCAGGAAAACACTATAGATAGAATCCACCAAGCACAATCCTTTCCTCCCTTTCTCAACTCATTCAAATCTAAGCCATGCTACAAGGCTCAGATGCTACTAGTTAATGAAACCTGAAGATGTCCTCTGCAGTAAGTGATCTTTCTGCTCTTCTGAATTTCCACAGCACTTTATGCCTTCTCATGTGTACATAACTATTACTCCATACCTTTGATTCTCTCATAGATTAACAATTGTGCACTTGAATGAACTACATATGTGCTACAAAAATATGGATTCTCCTTGAAGATTGAGTGTTAGCCTCCTCTACTAAATTACTCACATGTTCCATTAGCTGGCAGAACCTTTTTCTGACAGATAGCTCTCATAGCTAGGAATGGGAATGAGAAATAATGTAGTTCTTTACATTAAGAGTGACTCTAGAAGAGCAGAGCACTTTTACCCCCTTGCCTTTCCAAATTCCACTGAGCTTATGAGGTCTAACTGAAGTCCTACCCTTTTTTATTGGGTATCTTTTAAAATATATATTTTATATATATATAATATATATTTTATTTTTACAAGCATTTATCTCTCTCTGACAACCATTTATAATCAAACAATAAAAAATATCACCTTAGAATAGGCATAGTTCAGCAAAACAAATGCCTCACATTAACCATGTCCAAAAATGCATGTTTCGTTCTATATTTTAAATCTATCACCTTTCTGGCAGCAAGTAGTAGGTAGCAGGTAGCATACTTCAACTTTGGTCTTCTGGAATCATGGTTTATGATTGCACTGATCAGCATTTTAAAGTCTTTTAAATTTGTTTTTCTTTATAATGATGTTGCTATTGTATAAATTGCTTTCCTAGTTCTGCTTCAGTCTTATCAATTCAGAGACATCTTTCCAGTATCCTCTTAAATGATTTAGTTCATCATTTCTCATAAAGCAGTAACATTCCATTATGTTTGTATTATCATAATTTCTTTAGCCATTTCCTAAGAGATGGACAACCCTTTTATTTCCAGATTTGGACTACAATGAAAAGAGCTGGTGTTGTTTTTCTATGTATGGTTTCATTTCCCAGCATTTCTCACAGCACCTAGTACATAACAGGCCTTTATAAAATGCTAGTTAACTTGACTTTCTTTGTTCTCTTGGAAGAAATTCTACCATTCCCTAAAAGCCTTCTTTGATCAGTCTACAGTGATCTTCTCTGAATTTATATAATAATTCTCATAATCTTATCCCATAATTTAGCACTCAATTATAAAGCATATTATATTATTTCACTATAGTTTGTCTTCTCTCTCCAGGTGGATTGTATGCTCCTTAAAGTCTGCAACTGTGTTTTTTTATTTCTTTTTCCACAGCATCTTTCATAGATTTGAATTTATAAGAAATCCCTTAATAAATATTTGTTGGATTGCTTGGAGAGCAAATGTGTTTTGGGTTTTTTAAAAGTGCCCTCAACATTGGCAAGGATCAAAGACTTCCTGTGAATTATTAAACTAAATCTTTGATTTGGCCTGTAGTTAGTTGCCTTTTTGTATTATTTTCTTTTTAAAAAAAGAAAACAAAAATGTAGTTTGTAGTTTGCAATGTTGCTAATATCACTGAATAGATTTCCTATTAGAAGATGGATGGTCAGATTGATTTCCAGATTGCCAATATTCTTTAATAAGCACATGTTTTTGAGACTTCTCTATGTTACAATATATGTTATCTCCAAGCATCTTATTCCCTTGCACAGCTCTGATGGTATATTAATGCCTAAAATGAATCAAATTTTAGTTGTCACTGACTAGTTTTCTTTTGCAAACTTCACCCTCAACCTCCTACAAATATAATCTGAATTTTCCTAAGCCTCTCTTTTGTGCTCTCAAAGGCAGCCAAGAGAAGCTTTTCAGTTTCTGTTCACAAATTAGTAGGGGAAAAAAATAAAACAAACAAACATAAAACAATTAGGGAACTAGTAAATTTTCTATAGAATTGATTTAAACATATTTAAATTCGAATACCTCTAGGGACTGGAACCCCTGGTGATCATATTCCCACTACCAATACTCAATTTACATAGCCTTTGGAGAGTTGCCTAGAGCAAGGAAGAGTTAATAGAGATACAGATGTTTCAGCAATGGGACTTGAACACAAGTCTTCCCAGTTCTCAATCAGGAACTCTGGGTTCTTTATACCAGTTCTACCATAGTAAACAGAATACAGTGAAAATAATTCTAGTTATTTCTTAAAAAATTCTAGGTCCTCATTATTATATTCCTCTCCAATACAATGATGCCCTCAGGGGCTGTTCAGATGTGTGGGGCCATTTGTTTGGACACTAGATGCCACTGTGCTCTTTCCCTGAGTGTTTTCTTACCTTAGTTGTCACTTTCCAGTGCCGTCACTGGGTCTACTTGCAGCAGTTCACATCATTCTTCTAACTGATGTCTGAAGCAAATTAGGGCAGAACTGAAAGTTACCAGGGGATATCAGATCACCTAGCTTATTAAATCACTAACCAGAATTTTACATATAATCCTAAATCAATGATCTCTATCCTAATGGCTGCTCTGCATCCCCTTAAGAGAAAAAAGTGCACCAGATTTCTGACAGCAATTTTCATTATTGTTCAGTAACTTTCTTTTGAGTTGTTGGTTAGCTAGATTCTCTATGCTTTAAGTATTTAGGATTCTAATTGATTCACAGTTGTAAGTCAGTCCAGCTCAACATCTTATTTTATAGGTGGGAAAACTAAGCTGAGAAGTGGTAGGGATTGGCCCTCAGAGATAGCTTAAGTAGCATAGCCAGAATTTAATTCATATACTCTTACTTCAAATCTATTGCTCTTCCACCTCTCCAGAATGCCTCTGTAGAAACATTAGTTAATGTAATCCCTAAAATTCCTTTGTGGTTTTCCATCTATTTCTTTATCAGGAAGAATTAGTTTTATTAGAGTTTTAATTCAGAATTGACTAGACATGCTAGATTTATTATAGTTTTTTTTGATGCTAGATTCACTGATTCACTTTCTTCCTGAACTTAATGCTTGGTTGCTCTGGGAAGATGGTACTTTTTTCCTACCTAACTATTTTTATTTAGCTGTTTGAAGTATTATTCAAAAGTTGTCTCCTAGTCAGTCTTGATTTCCCTTTGTGCCTTTTGATTCCTAGACTAACCTCTTCAATAAGCAGAAAGAACCTGAGTGCCAGAGACTAATTAACAAATGGAAGCCCAGCCAACTTGGGACCTGGACTCTGAATTTACAATGCCAAGAAGCAAGAGGCAGCATTGAAGAATTTGGAGGGAGATTGTGGTTTCCCTCCAATCAGTAGAAAACTGAATCAGGAATGAAGACTCTCTCAGCACTTCAATAGATATGGCTCTGCCAGAAGTTTATTCTTAATGAAAATATCTTACTTCTTTTATCTCTTTGACTTTCATTTCCTTTGTGATCTAGTCCAAGCAATTTGGCTTCTTAAGACTTCTGTAACCCTTCCCTATGAATAAGAAGAAGTTTAACTGGTTTATTAAGTGCTTTTTTAATCCCTCATATATCAGTTAGGAGATAATTTATTTTCGTGTTGGTATACAGAACATATAAGTCTGTTATTCTATTTCAATTTTTAAACCTTCTTTTTAATTGACAAAAATCCATTTTCTCTCTTTTACTCTCTTACCACTAAAAAAAAAAAGAAAACTCAAACCCTTAAAATAAACATTGAGTATATGTCTTTCTGATTTCTAATGATATAAGACAATGAATTACCCTTGCAAGTGGAGAATTTAGATAAATGAAATTTATGGGATATGCAAATATCAAATATTCAGGCTTAGAATTTAGAGCCATATGAGCCAATCCCAGCCTTACACAGAAACTTCCTACTCCAAGCCTACAGGCAGAGGTGATAAGTTAAATTATAAGAACCCAGTTGTTCAGTCATTTCAGTCATGTCCAACTTTTCAACAAATCAGTTGGAGTTTTCTTGGCAAAGATGACTTGGAATGACTTGTCATTTTCTTCTCCAGCTCATTTGACAGATTAGGAAACTGAGGTAAATAGGGTTATGACTTTCCCAGGGTCACACAAATGTCTGAGGTTAAATTTCTGATTACAGACCCAAGCTCTATTCACTCCACTGTTATGGGTGTGGAAGGATACCCTTGGGTTCGGGAAGGATGCCTTTTGCAAGCATGAAATGACTCCAAAACTTAGCTTAAAAACAAAAAGAGATTTATTAATTTAGAAAGTAATGTTGAGGGTGGCCAGGAGGATAGCAAGGTAGAACAGCAAGATGGGGAGCAGTTGCCTGGGAGGACAGCATGAAAGGAAAGGCTGTTTCCCCAAGAGGACAGCATGGGTGGAGAGGCTGTCCCCCAGACGACATCAGTTCTGGGGATTTTATACATTCTTCACAAAAGTTAGTCACTCAGGCATGAGGTGGGGTGATTGTACTGGGGGCTTCCTGGGGACATAAAGATTCCTTAGTTTTAGGGGATAAGCAGACATAAGATGTCCAATAGGATCGAGGTGTGGTCTGAAGGTGCATCTTTCTGACCATCTAGAGGAAGATCAGAGGGAGATAGTCATCTCAGGACCCTAGGTGGGGTCATTGGATGTTTTTAGGCTCAGAGTTAGAAAAACAACAAGGGAGTTTCCTTGACAATAGTTCGCCTGGGTTTCTGGGGTACAGTGCCCATGTCATCCACCACACAGCTTCCTATAATAATTCTAGGACCCTGATGACTGAGGAATGGGTCCTGGATATTTGAAGATTAAATATGATTGAGGCATCTGTGGACAAACATCTGAGACCAGCTTGTTACAAATGGAGGAGGAAAGATTGCTTTAGGACTAATGACATCAGTAATGTGTTTTCACCTAGTCAACACAATGTTATGGGTAAAAATTCAATTTGTAGACCTATCTTCACAGTCAGAAAAGAGAAAGTGGAATAAATAACAAAAGGTGGATGGAGGAGCTATCTAAAACTGTAGGGGATAATCACAAAAAAGCAATGCTGAGGACACATTTCAGGTATTCTCTCAAAATGTCAGGTGCCTGTAGTAGTTTATTAATAAAAGGTGGTAGGATGGTAGATGATATGATATCTGATGGCTCAGTGGCAAATTTTGGAAAAATTAAGCAATAGTGATTTTTCCCTTAAAATACATACTCATATGCCTACCTTTATATAAGGGCCAAAATCATTAAAGAGATAATAAGAACACTGGCTGTTGTTTAGCACTTCCAGGGCCATTCCTGACGTGCACTGATGCCATAATTTGTGTGTGTCATCCAAAATAATTGGTACTATCAAAGGCATCCATATGGTAGGTTTCCAAGTTGGCAGAGCTGATTCTGACTGCCTGGTAATTGAGCCTGTTGGCAATAAAGTCTTTTAAAAATGACCCCCTAGATTAATTCCAGAAGTTTACTCTTCATTTGGAGAAAGACACTTTACTGGTACCCTGCTTCCACTCAGAGTCTCCTTTTAACAACAACAAAAAAGGCAACAGTATTTCTAGTTAGAATCTCCCCCAGCCCATCTGTCTTTTCTGTAATAATAATGCCTTAAATTCTTATTTATATTTGTATTTCTTCATGAGGAGAAGAAATATGAAGCACAGTGAGTAGATGAAGAAATGCCTGTATTAGGTGACATGTTCAAAATCACAGGTGAGTCTATAGCAAAGCTGGACCAAGAACATCTGAATCAAGACATCTAGTCCAATGATTTTTCTATAATATTACACTGTGTTTCATATTTCTTCTCCTCATGACCTCCCAATTAAAATAAGAATGAAACTCTAACAGAAGCCTCCTTCATCTCAGTTCTAATCATCTTTAACTTAGATAACTATTTTACCTTTAAAGACAACCCAGGAATTCATGACTTTACTTCCTCTCTTTTCATCAGTAGCAAGTCCCAAATATTCTAAATCCACATAACTTCCTAGTAATCTGTAGTCTACAATTATGGATTTTAAGCCCATTAAAATATATTTATAATGACTATATTAAAAATAGCATATTTTATGATGATAATTTTATAATATTCTAATAGCAGTACACTAGGATCTAGAAGCAATTATTAATGCTCTAAGAGGAAAGAATGCATTTATACATCTGCTTATTTATTTCTTTTTATTTATTTCTTTTTTTATTAAAAACTTACTTTCCATCTTAGAATCAATACTGTGTATTGGTTCCCAGGCAGAAGAGTTGTAAGGGCTAGGCAATGGAGTTAAGTGACTTGCCCAGGGTCACACAACTGGGAAGTGTCTGAGGCCAGATTTGAACCTAGGACCTCCCTTCTCTAGGTCTGGCTCTCAATCCACTGAGCTACCCACCTGCCCCCTGCTTACTTATTTCTTGTTCCATTTATTATAATTAATTCAGCTAATACTTAAATCATTTTAACATCCACCTACTTAGTAGATTCTAATCAATAAAATTCAGGTGGACTCTTTCCATTTAAAAAAAAAAAAGGAAACAGGCTTCATGACTGACAGAATTATATTTTTGGCCGAGATAGTCTAAATATGCTACATAGTACATATTCATAGGCCTGAAATCAGTACCAATGTCATTTCACATTAAAATTCTGCTCTAACACTGATTAGCCACCATCTCCACCAATAACATTTCTGTCATGGAAATAACTCAAATATTTCACTTAATACCATATTTTCACAGAACTAACTAGTAATGTTGGGAAGGTTATCTCTTCATACCTATTTTAAATTGAATAACTGAAAATGGATCTATGATCTCATCAATTAAGGAATTCTCTCCAACAATGCAGATGGAAACTCATATAAGATTCCCTTTTCTGTATTTACGTCTGTATCTTCCAAAAAGATAATGGGTGGAGAAGGGTGTCTAAAATAACCAACAAAGAATCAACCTTGATCATTTATAACCAAAATACTGCAAACCTCCTTTGTAGGTTCCTCTGACACTGAGTGTAGCAATAAAGAAGTGCTCTATTTGTCATTTCTCAATCTTGTCATGTGACTAACTTTTCCAGAAAACTCTTTGATGATTTTTTCCTTTGTTTTTCAGGATTCCTTGTTGGTATTATGTTGTAGCCTGCTCACACCCATCATCCACTCCCCCCCCCCCATATACATGTATACACAAAGAGACACATAAATAAGATAACAAATGTTGAATGATTGATATTTATATGTATATATTTATTTGGAATATGTAGAATTATAGAATATTAATCCAGCTAAAGCTTTAATCTACCAAGCACAACCTCTGATCATTCCTACATGCTACCTGTGTTATATACATTTCTGCACAAATAAGAAACAAATAACTATTCAATAACAATGAATAAAAACTGAAATATGCAGAGTGTTTTAACATCGTGAACATTTAATGTTCACAAAACACATAACCGATATTATTTCATTCAGTTTTCCCAATAAGTCTGTGAGGTTGGTGTTACCAGTATTATTATTCTAATTTCTTATGTCAGGTAATGGACCCAGAGAGGCTATTTGTCCCTAGTCACACACAAATAATTATTAGAAGTGAGACTGCAGATAGATCCTGGAAGGTAGAAAAGCATTTTGATGTAGCCTTGAGATTTCTGCATTTTAAAATGAGCACTATCCTTAGAATGGGAAACTCTGATTTCAAGTTTTAGCTCTCCTACTGATGGGCCTTGTGGCCGTAAGTAAATTGCTTCATTTTTAGGGTATCAGTTTTACCATATGAAAAATGAGAGGTAGGGATACCTTGTAGTTAGTGTGCTAGCTTCAGAATCAGACCTACTTTTAACACTTATTTAACTGTATGATCATGGTCAAGTTATTTAATCTCTCCATGGCTCAAATTTCTAGGATCATAAGTCAAAAGATAAGTTACTCACAATAAAAAATTATAAACCCAGACCTCCCCCCAAAAAAAAAACAAAGAAAGAAAAAATGGGCATGTTCATCTTTTTGTTCTAAAATTAACTGAATTGTGCAGTGTCTCTCTTTTTCCAATGTCAACATTTACACAATGTTACAAAATTTACACAAGAGATACGAATAGATATATCCAATCTAATTTTATAAGGTAGAAATGGCTTACAGAGTTAAAGTGCTAAGAAGCAATTCCTATAAACATATCTTGTAAAAGTTAAGCATTAATTGGAGAAATTTTAATATAGTATTTATGAATCAAGTGGTATGTGTTAGTAAAATGTCAACACAATTGTCATAAAGGATCTTCCCATTCTGTCAATTGTTCAGATAATTAGGTATGCCCTCCCTACAATCTTGGGCAGCAGGAATAATATTAACAAGAAATGAAGACTTACATTTATATGTTTTGCATATATCACTTATTTGGTCTTTAGAACAACAGTGATATAGATAGTTGCTACTATAGTCTCACTTAACAGAAAAGAAAAAAAACAAAACAAGGCTTGCTGAGGATAAATGATTTGCCTAAAGTAATAAACTTAGAAAAACATAAGCTAGATCTAGAAGCCAATAAGTCAATTTAAAAGTCTTTATAACTGATAATACTTAAATCTATTAATATGTAAAACCACTTTCAAATTAAATCCCACTCCAATGCCTCCACATGGTGTGAGGATACTTTGCCTTGTCTAGAATATGCCAGTGAAATGAGACTTTGTGGACAGTACCATTGATGGATTATATGCCTGTCATTCAGGAAGGAGAATAATAAATCCAGAAAAATTTGCCACCATCTGGGTCACCAGAGTGATGAATGTTTCCAACCACAGTAACTTTCAAAAGACTATGGCCAAATCAAAGGTATACTGGTAATCTATTTCAGTGGACTGCATGCTGAAAATTTGAATTTTTGAAGTACATTTGAATTTGAGTTCAAATCTAGCCTTCAGGCACATATGAGCTATATGATTCTGGGTAAATCTCTTAACATCTGCCTGCCTCAGTTTCTTCATCTATAAAAGGTGGGTAATAATAATACTTATCTCCCAAGGGATATTGTGAGGATTAAGTGGCATATTTGTAGAACACTCAGCATAGAACCTAGAAGATAGGAGTGTAATACATGTTTTCTTTTTAACTTAATTAACATAGTAGATGCTTAATAAATGTTTACTGACTAAAATGATACAAATTATTACTCTTCATATTAGACATGCTCAATACTTGGTAAACTGTATATATAATAATATACTTATGTTTACATAGTTTTTTGACTTTGTAAATTATTATATATGCAGTACTTCCTTTGGGCCTCATGACAACCCTATGAACTCAACACAAAAGGGTACATTGAACAGATGAGGAAATTGACACTTGGTAGGGTTAAATATCTTGCAGTCAGAGCTAGAAAGTGTTAGAAGTGGAATTTGAACCTAAGTTTTTCTGACTAATAGCTTTTAATCCAAAGAGGTACCTCTGATATCAAGCCATTACAAAAAAAATCAACAGCAAAAATAAGACTTGTGGTTTACATTACATATCAATAGGATAAAAGCAAAAATATACCTAAAAACAACTTTTACTGACACCTTTTCAAGATAATGAGCATTCTGTGTTTCAAAGGGAATAAATCATTAGCATTCTGCCAATGCAAAACCTGCTGGAGTACTAAATAGAACAACTGAAAAAAATTTGATGTTCAAATTGTTCTTGGCAAAATTCTTTAAGGAAAATCCAGTTTACATGATTAAACAAGTAGCTGTTAAAAATCTACTGCTTAGCAAACAAAAATTCAAAGTTCATAAGACCAGAAATGTCCACCATAGAAACTACAAGTACTCAACAAAGAAATGCAGAAGATACTATATCAAACCTATGGGTTCATCCAACCCTGTATAAAGATAACAGTAGCCCCAAGGGACTGTCCATCTGTAGGAGGGCACAAAGTTCTAACTGAAATTAATCTCAAAGGTTAAATCTACCACACTTTCTCTTAAAGCCCACTTATGATTATCATTCGTTGATTTACCTAGAATCTTTTACAATCTATTTCTGTTTCCAGAATATACTTCCTTCTTGAAGTGATGAATTACATTAATTTCATTACATAGTACATATTAACAGCATGTAGAAAGGTGTTGTGGGCCAATGAAAAGTCATGCAACTCTGAGTGAGTCTCTCTTTAAAGCTTCAGTACCCTTAGAATGTAAAAGTTTTGTTTTATATTTAATTTAATGCTAGTCATACTATTCAGGGTGGCTTTGAGAATCAAAAAAGATAAATTATATGAAGCACTTTTTAACAATAAAGTATACATAAACATGGATTATTATTAATAATGATCTCATTTAATTTGATACTTACAAAGAAATATATTTTCTTCACTATGTGTGGGAGGAAAGGAGGAAAAGGAAAGAAAATAAAATAATGTCTATAATTCGGTAAAAGACTTTTTCACAAATTGCTATGTGGTCTTTTTTTAAGATGCTGAACCTCCCTGAATTTAACTAGGCCAGGCCTTAAATATCAGACTATTAGGATCATAGATTTAAAACTGGTAAGCACTTTACAAGTCATATAATCCAACCTCTTCGTTTTATAATTCAAGAAACTATGGCCCAAGAGGTTAAGAGCCTTGCATGAAATCTCACACATAAGAAGTGAAGAGATTTTATCTCTGATCCTCTGGCTCTAGAGGAATTTTCACTGCATCAGGATCCTTTATTTGAATCTGCCATAATCTTACTTTGCTCAAATTTAACCAGGTCCCCTGACTTTAAGCATTTCAGGATTATTCCTGTTAGTTGTACCATACCTACAGTTTCTGAAATTTTAGAGTACAATCATGTGCCCTCTTAGACTTGAACTTTTTAGATAATCTCTTCTTAGTCTATCTTCACATAACAATGTTCTTCCTTCTACTCTTTCCCAGACCCATGAAACAAAACAATAACAAAAAGAACCTTCTGATTATTTCAGTTGTCCTTCTCTGGATGTTACTGAATTAAATTATTCTTCAAGTACAGTGAGTAGAAATTGCATGCAGCATTTCAGATGGGGACACAAACTTGTCTCATATACTTCAAAGGATCTGTGATTCCATCAGTGTAAGTACTTTTCCAGTTGATTCAAGTCATAAATCCTCCATACTTTTGTAGGCACATGCTGCTCTGATCAAAAGAATTCCACATGTGATAACCTAATATCTGGTGGTGGGCCTCTCTGAACTTAGCTAGGCTGGTCCTTGAACTATGACACAAAAGTTCATTGTCAAGTTTGTACTTTCTATCTTTTAAGAGCCACCAAGGTATGTACTGTACTGGCCACAGAGAGCCCATAGTTACTTCCACTCCACCATTAGACAAGGAAATAGGACTTTAAAGGAGCATTGTTTTAATCTAAGGGTTATTTTTTTAATTTCCAACACTCTCATAGGTGATATTTTATCTATTGTTGACCTTCTGGCCACAGAAGGGCATTGGTCCACTTTGTTCTTAATCAATTACAATGACTCCTAAATTCCTTTTCTTGGTTACAAGCTTAAATTAAAAGCTTTTGATTCTTTATATATAGTTGAACCCTAGATTGCTAAATGTTCTACAGAACTTTATATGTAGCAGAATCTCAACACATTTTTATAGAATAAATTACTTCTGTGCACCTTAAAACTTCTCTGTCCATTTTTTCCTAAATTTTCTGTAGTTTATTCACCTCAGTTTGAGTTTTACTATCCAAAAAAGCTTAAAGTGTTCTAATCCATCCACCATTCTTTCTGATAAAATGGTTTTGCAGGCGACCAAGGTTTCAAAAGGGCTACATAGTTTAAATAGTTTTTGTACTTTTAAATAGTTTATGTGCGTCTGAAAATTTCATTTTACAGAAAGCTAAGTAGTAGACAGAACCCAGGACTTGGGAAGCAGAAATATATGACTAATTAGCTGTGTGATACACCCTAAGCAAGTGACTTCTCTCTGTGTCTGTTTTCTCATCTGTAAAAATAGAGATAATAGTGGTACGTGCCTCACAGTTGTTCTGAAGATCAATTGAGTTGACCTATATTTAGTGATTTCTAAACCTTAAAGCATTATATATAAACACTAGCTAGTATTATTAATTTGTGGAGAGACTTTGTATTTTAAGAATAAGTGTGGGTAACTGAATGGCTTCCTTCTGAAGTAAAAAAATTAAATATATTTAAAAGATTACAATAAATATTTGCTTTCTGTTTCTAGTGTATTCTATGGCAAGATACACATCTTCCCCTTGAGAGAGTAAATTCAGAGTCAGCATTATGCCCACAAGTGCCAGTCAACCTTTACAAATACAAACTAGCTATTATAAACATGCACCTAATTTAGTACTCTGCATATATAACAAGTGATCAAAGATATTCCTCACTACTTTATCAGAACCCAATACCTTAGTGCAAATTATTTTGTCAGTCATTACGAAGGAGTTATCAAGCAAGGCTGTGAGTGAATAAGACACAGGACCAATGAGTTTTGATGAGAAAAAAAATGGTTTAGAAAGGTTCAGAAAAGGAAGTAATGCTAGGGATAGCAGATTTGTCAGGAACTTTTTTTGGTAGGGATAGTGCCAAAAGAGAGGAAAAGACAATTAAAGAGATCATCTTTGTTCAAAGTAGATTTAGCGCTGGAAGGGACCTCAGATGCCATCTAATTTAACCCTCTGATTTTACATATATTCATGTAGAGAATGAGGCAGTTAAGTTTCTTACCCAAAGTCAGAGAGGTAATAAGCACACAAGGCATGAGTTGAATTTAAGTTCTCTGTGTCTATTCCAGTATTAATTTCACCATGCCATTCCAGACATGCACTTGTGAAGTAGGGAATCTATACACACAGGGAAAATTCACTATGGAAAAACTATTAAGAATTCTTAACTTAAAACAGTATCTTCCCTCTATATCCTGTGATCTTGCTTCCAGAACAAGAATACATATAAGTTATAGTCACAAAAAACATGCCTGAGGATAATTCCATACTGATGACTTTTGGAAGATGTCACCGTCATATTCCAAGATTTTGGTTTCTATTGCTAAATTAAATTATCCATTGTTTAAAACTTCGATTACTTCGATGTTTTAGAATTCATGCATTGGCATCTCAATTTGGCATTTTAAGTCCATGACAATCTGGTACCAATATTTATTTCTCATTATTTCTTTTCATACCCTCTATGGTCAAGATAAAAGGCTTTTTTTCTGTTCTCATACACAAACTTTGACCTACTTGTCATTGTGCAAGAAGTTCTCTATGCCTACAAGTCATACCTTCCTCAACTATGTCTTAGAACCCACAATTCCCTTCAAAGCTCACCTCAAGCTCTACTCCCTTCCAGAGACCTTTCCTGACCCACACAGCTGCATGACACAGTGGAGGGAACCTTGAGATTGGAGGTCAGGAAAATATGAGTTCAAATCTAGACTCAGACACTTCCTAGCTATATGACTTTAAGCAAATAACTTATCTTCTGTTTGTCTGCTTTCTCAACTGTAAAGAGGTAAAAACAACAGCACCTACCTCTGAAGGTTATTGTGAGGTTCAAATGAGTAATAATTGTGAAATGCTAAACAGTGCCTTGTACATAGTGGCTGCAATATAGATTCTAGCTATTCTTATTTTTATTACAGTGCCTCCTCCCCTCATCCCTTCAAAATTTTCCCATATTTATTATGTATATTTTGTTTAAGTGGATATGTTATCTCTCCCCTGAAAAAGGTAAGCTGCTTGAGGATACGGACTGTTTCATTTTTGCCTTTCTATGTCCACACTAGCAAAGCGGTTGGCACATGGGAGATTAATATATTCTGGGTGATTAACTGGCAGGTACTACAGAGTATTGGGGACATCTTAAGAGGTGAACAAAAAGGTCACAAGTACTCTAGTTAAGAGGAAAATGGCTTGTTTTGGCCACTCTCTCTGATGTCTGCAGTGCAAGGAAATACATCAATCAATCAATTAACAGGTATTTATCAAGTGCTTATCTGTCAGGCACTCACTAGCTGAGTGGTAAGGCTACAAATACAGGGAATATAATGATCATTACTCAAAATGAACTTATATTACATTTCATGGAATATCCCAGCAAAGAAGGAAAGCAATAAAAAGCCATAAAAACCTTGATCACTGAAATCAAAGTAAGTCACAAATTGAGTGGCTTCATGAAATGGATCTGAGCTTATCTTACTTAGCTAGGGGTCCCTTCTTGCAAAAGAGATTGAAAGGAAGGAATTAAAGCAGGAATATATGATTTAGGTTATGAATTTACACATTCATAACAAAATATACTTAAAAGCCCAAAGGGGACAAAGAATTGATTCCAAACAACCAAAGAAATTTTGGTTTGCCAGGCCTGGATAAGTGATATTAAAGAATAGACATTACATAGGTATTACTTCTCTTTTCTGAACAATTCTCTTACAGCCCCACAAACATGTACCTCTCTTGTCCCATAGGTCCTCATTCTTCTGTAAATGGCAAACATATCTGAGCCATATCATTAAGAAGAGAAATAATTAAATTTCAATAATACCTGCCTTAATTTTGAGCCTACAAATGCAAAAAGAAAAAAAAAAGTCATGAGAGTAGTCTTTAAATTTAATGGGAGGCAGAGCCAGAGTAACAGAAGAAAAACAAATCTGCCACATACAAAAAAAGGTTGCTCAAAGAATGTTTAGTATCTTTTGTAACTTAAATGGGATTACTGATACACTATGGCAATTTTATGAATAATATGGTCAATAACCATGAGTAGGGAAAACCGTAAATTATGTGGCAACTGATGTATACAAAAAATGATGCTAAGCAACAAATTTGGAAAAATACACAAAAGAAAATCCAAAAGATCATAAGATACAAAAACATGATTTCTTATTACAACCTTGTTAAAGTTAATATACACATATTCGAAAATACTTCAAGGGAATGCATTATCTAATCAGTGAAGGTATCCAACTCATTCATGTTCTGATCCTGTGTGATACCTGTGTCATAAATACTCCATATTAGATCAACACCCACGGAAGAGGAGAGTGTTTTTACATTTTTGTGGGTACCAGTCCACCGTTTAGGCTGCATTTCTTTTTTTAATTTTTAAGCAAACTACAAGGAATGGAGTAGAGAGGCAGGAGAGAAATAATTATGCAACTGGCCTATTCCTACTGAAATCCCATGCTCTTAAGAGATGTTTATACACTAAGAAGGATGATTTTGATTAAATTATCTAGTCCTTCCCCCCACCCATCAGTATCCAATGTCAACTCCCAATTGAATTCTACATTAAGTGCTGAGTACTGTATTAGGTCCTGTGATAGAAAAAAAAAAAATCAAAGTCCCTGTCCTGAAAGAACTTACTTATTGCTTTAAGGACAAAATATTCACAGAAAATTACAGAAATATTTGTGAAATGAATAATTTGCTAGAATTTAAATGAGTTCTTTCAATCTAAATCTCTGAAATGAGAGAACCAGATCATCACTAAAGGATGGTTTTTGTTTTGTTTTGTTTTTCTTCCCAGTACCAAAATTCTACATATTTGTAATATGTATCATAAATAGTCCAGATAAGTGACTGATCTTGGGTCTCTTTACAATCATGTTTTTGAATCATTTAAAGTAACAATTCAATTTTTAAAAAAGCTAGAGAAATAGGAATGGAACACCTAGGAGAATGAATGAATGTGTGAATGAATGCATGAATGAATGAATGAATGAATGAATGATAAAAACTTCTGGTGGAAACTCCTCTGTATAACCATTTCTTACTGGGGTGGAAGAAAAGGTAGGTAGAAATTTCAATGAACATTTGAATGCTAAATGTTTACCTTTAAAAAAAATCACAAAATTCTATTTATATTGGTACCAATTCCCTTTAATAATGATTTTCTAGATGAAGAAAAAGGAGGAAGAAGGAGAAAGAAAAAAGGAGGATAAGAAATAAGAGATGAAGAAAGAAGAGAAGGGGAGGAGAAAGAGAGGAAGGAAAAGGAGAAAGAGGTGGGAAAAAGGAACATTAAAGGAGACAGAGAAGGAAAAAGAAGAAAGATGTCAACTTTTATATAAAAGCTTTAGGTTTGCAACATGCTTTAAATATTTCATTCTGTTTGAGTCTCAAAGCAAACCTGAGAGGCAGGTGTTATCATCATCTCCATTTCACAGATGAGGAAACTAACTTGCCCAGGGTCTCACAACCAGGAAGTACCTGAGGCAGGATTTGAACTTGAGTTATCCTGACCAGCATTTTTACTTAGTTACCTAACTCAATTCTAGCATTCTTAGGAATTCCATAAGCTTAGTAGAACAGTATCATTTGTGTTTTGAAGGGCATTATATATTATGAAAAATGGGCATTATTATTTGTTATTTATTAAGCCCTCTACATAACTTAGAGAAAAACAGTCTCTGTCCCCTGAAGTTCTCATCAAAATCAATACGGATACAGAGGGGTTTTTATTACAACATATTTGCATTAGGAATTAGGAATCATTCAAAAACATACAAGGAAGTACCAAGTAGTTTTCCACCCCTGGAATTTCCAGGCAGATCAAGATAACAAAGGATAGTCAGTACCCTTTGAGATGACCAGTGAGTAATGCTAAGAAATAAAAGTTTTTTAAAAAGCCAAAATTTGAAGACTATCACCATGCCTGGCATCCCCCTGACCCACATTTTTTAATATCATGCACGAAACTGCAGTCCTTGCTATTATGACTAAACAAGCCCAAACCCTTACAGAATAGTGGGATGGAGACCACATAGCACAGGAGAAAAACCAATTAAAAAGGAAACAGGGTTCAGGAATATTAGCTTGGAAAAAAAACTCAGTGAATTACCAACAGAATAAAGTATGGAGGTGGAAAACAAATGCAAAGAGAGATGGCAGAAATGGAGAAGAACATGATCAGAATGGGAGATGAGCCCACAATCAACTCCTGGCTACAAGACACAAAGAGATGCCATCATGGTGACATTTGTTAAGCAGATGAAAAAAGTTCCCTTGACAAAAGCAAGGTAGCTGACAAGCCAGCCTGATGGAGCCATGGCTGGCAACAGCTGAGTGCACAGGGCCCCTGAGACCCCTGCTAAGGGGTGAGGGGGAGAATCACAAAAAATATCAGGGAATTCGACATCTACATAATCTCTAGGTCTAGCAAGAAAAAATGGGAGACAAGCTGGTGATGGGTAAAAGATGAGCTTTTGAAGGTACCACAAATCAGCTAGCAATTACAAGCAAACATATTCTGAATCACAGAAAGGATTTATTGGCACTTACAAGAACTCTCTCAACTACATTATAGGGCCAGTTCTGCCCCTTTCACATTAGTAGAGGAAATGACATGGCAGAAATAACGTTTTATGTTCCTTTTATCTATTCTTATCTAGTCCATTTATTGTTTAGGGGGGGGGGGAGAAAGAGAAAGAAAGGGAGGGAGGGACAGAGAAAGAAAGGGGAGACAGAGAAAAGGGGAGAAGACAGAGAGAAAAGGATGGAGAAATGAGAGGAAAGAAGAGAGACACCACATAGGGGAAGCATCAATTTGAAACCAAAGCTGCATTTAGAAGAGCAAGTAAGGAAGGAAGGGAGGGAGGGAGGGAGGGAGGGAGGGAGGGAGGGAGGGAGGGAGGGAGGGAGGGAGGGAGGGAGGGAGGAAGGAAGGAAGGAAGGAAGGAAGGAAGGAAGGAAGGAAGGAAGGAAGGAAGGAAGGAAGGAAGGAAGGGAGGGAGGGAGGGAGGGAGGGAGGGAGGGAGGGAGGGAGGGAGGGAGGGAGGAAGGGAGGAAGGAAGGAAGGAAGGAAGGAAGGAAGGAAGGAAGGAAGGAAGGAAGGAAGGAAGGAAGGAAGGAAGGAAGGAAGGAAGGAAGGAAGGCAGGAAGGAAGGCAGGAAGGAAGGAAGGGAGGGAGGGAGGGAGGGAGGGAGGGAGGGAAGGAGGGAGGGAGGAAGGGAGGAAGGAAGGAAGGAAGGAAGGAAGGAAGGAAGGAAAAACTTCCAAAAAATCAAGTTTGGGAAATGATTAAATATGAAATCAGGAAACATAAGAATAAATAGCACTATCTACTATAACCTGTAATTTCATTCAGAATACAAAATAATGTCCTATTACTATCTCTCTGTTTCAGAACAACATGATAATCCTAAGAGGCTTTAGTTTTCAGAAAGTAAATCAGGAGTAGTAGTGGTTAGAGTGCTAGATTTGGAGTCAGGAACAATTCACATTCAAATCTTGCCTCAACTGCTTAACCAGCTGTGGGTCAATGGGAAAGTCACTTAATTAACCTCTGTCAACCTCAGCTTCCTTCATTTTTACAAAAAGGATGCTAGATTTGATGATCTCCAAAGTTTTCTGTTATTTATTTTCCTTTCATTTGCTTATCTATAACACCATAGCCATCCTTGTAGGAACCTACCAATAATACAGTTAGTGAAGCAATCACTAAATTAGTATTTCTTACCATCTCCTCATAAATAAGGAGATAGTGCAGTAAACATGGACATTAACATTTAGTGTGTTGCAGGGATCCCAGGATTCATTAGTCTAGGTCTATAAAGCTCCTGGAGTCTGAAGTCCATGACTTTTTTTTTTTTTTTGACATATGAATTTTTATCATACCATCAAAATCCTCCTTTAACAGGTGACTACAAAGATCTCAAAGCACCACTGTACTCATGTCCAATGGATACAAAGTCAAAATACCCAGGAAGCACCTCTCTTCAGAGCCCAATTTCAGTCAAAATTATCACTTAATTGATGTTGGATTCTCATCATTTCTTTTCTCTCCCATAATCAAAAAACTTGCAAAGAATGGCTCCCTGATAGTTCATATCATTTAATTGCCTCAAGCTAGTACTTTAGGACTTCTCAGACCAAGCATGCCACATTCTCTCAGGACTTTCTTAACCATTCTCCCTCCCAATCAGCTCACCTCTATCTGTTACATTTTCCCATTAGAATATAAGTTCCTTGAGAGCAGGGATTATCTTTCTGTTTGTTTTTGTATTTTCAGGACTTAGAGGACCCGGCACATAACTAAATATTGAACAAAAATTGTTCCTTTATTACTCTCCAAAGTTTCCTCTGGTCTATCTCTACAATTCTGACTTCTACTAAGTCTTCTCTGATCCTGGTGGTCTGAGCTATATATCTCTTCAGATGAATCTCTCATTGCATTTGATTCATAACACTGATTCATTTGTCATGCCCAAATCAGTACTATGAATTATTTGTGTCACCAATTCCTTTTCTATTAAATTATAAATTCTTTATGATCCAGGGCAAAAGGTTTCTTATTGCAACCTTGCATAGTTCCTTGGTATTTACTGTACACAATGACAATTATATAAAAGGAAGAATGTATGCATAAGCATAAATAGACAAAGAAAATAGAAGGGCATCATTCAATTATTAGAGCTGGGATAGATTTATTCCACCATTTTAATTTTCTAGATTCAATTGAGTATTTAAGTTCTGGCCAAATGGAAGACACTGGAAACACAGAGAAAATGATAACTAAGTTAATTTTGCACATTGACATATATATATATATATATTTGAACATAGGTTTAATTCCTTTTTTGGGGTAGCTAGGGAGGCCAATAGATAGAATATTTGTCAGGAAAATCTGAGTTCAAATATAACCTCAGACACTTAGTATATTGCAGGATCCCACAAATTTGCTCAATTTCAGTTTCTTCATTTGTGAAGTAGGGATGATAATAATGATAATATAGTCCCTAACTCATAGGCTTGTTATGAGAATCAACAAAGGTTATATAGGGAGTTTTGTAAACTTGCATTTTATACATGTTAAATGTTATTTTTATTTTTGTTGCTGTTGGGATTATTATCATTACTTTTGCTATTTTAAAGTTGATTTTTTTATTAATGTTCAGAACTGAAAAGTTTTTTTAATCAAGGTCCTTTGGTGACCATAATAGTGAAACTATATAAATGTTCAAATTGTTCAAGAAAACTCAATATTCTCCCATTGAATTCTGTCATCATTAAAAATGACAAATTTGAGGAATACAAAATATATACTTTTACCTATATATCTATACACATATATGCACACACGTGTCTGTGTTTGTGAATGGATGTGTATGTGTATGAATGGGTAATCTAATAATGGGTAATCTAAAAGATAGGAAAGGGAAAGAGCAAATTGACAAGCCTTTGCACAGACATGGGACAGAACCTCCATCTCTCTTCATCTTCTTGAAGCTTCCTTCAGTTCAGTTTTCAAGGGCTGCCCACTATCTACTATTTAGCCTCATCTTGACAGGTTCAAGGGTTCTACTCCAAAGTTTACTTTGAATACATTTTGCTTATTTGTATGCACGCTGACATAATAGAATGAAAAAAAAATACAAGATCCTTGAGGCCCAAGACTTCATTTTTGTAAATTTTATCTCTAACAGCTAGAGCAGTGCCAGGAACATTGAAGATGTTTAAAAGAAATGCTTATTGGGGTAGCTAGTTGGCTAGTGCATGGAAAGTCAAAGCTGGAGATAGGAAGTTTTAGGTTCAAATATGACCTCAGACACTTCTAGTTGTATAACACTGGTCAAGTTACTTAACCTCAATTGCCCAATTAAAAATTAAAAAATTAATTTCTTCTATTTTTGAACAGATACCTAGAATCAATTCTAAGATAGAAGGAAAGGTTTAAAAATAGAGAAATGTTTATTAAATGGAAGCTATTACATTTATCTGTATGTTGATATTTTTGTTTTTATGTTCTTTTTCTGCTATAATTCATAGTAAAATTTTTTTAAATACAAAGATTTCTTAAGGGTATTTTAGAATGTTACATAAAATTGAAAAGTATCTCCAAAGTGATAGTTTTCTATCTGTCCTTGCAAAGAATACACAGAGAAATATCCTCCCACCCTCCCCCTCCCCCATTGTAGGTATAAGCAACAGGAGCTGATCCAGTTTCTTTATGTGATATTAAATTATTATCTTCCCTTTTCTTCTCTTCTGCCATGCCAGTCTGTTTTTTAGCTCAGTTTTTACTAAACTATATTCATATTTCATTATTGTCTCAGATTTATCCATACCCTGAAAAATAAAGAATACAGTAATGGAAAGAGCTTGATAGATGAAGTGAGGCTAGTGAGAAGCCTAGTCTTAGGTCCATCATAACATCCTTTTTTGGGGCCTCCATCTTTTCATCTCCAAATCTGGGGGTATTAGATCATTTCTAAAATTGCTTCCAAATTGAACTTTCTATTAAATCTATTTGCTACTACTCACTCCTCTCCCATATGACTGAGCTTCTGTCCACCCCAGATTCTTTCTACAGACACAGCAAGCAAAATTCATTCATTTAGTAACAAAAACAGACCATGGAACACTGTGCCAGGAGTCTGCCCCTGAGAGTCACCAAAGAACCAAGCCAATCCCTTTAAGATTTTTTCCTTTAAAAAGAAAGGTCCCTGGTCTCTGGCAACCCCTGGAAATAACTTCCAGAGACAAGCCAAAAAAGTCCTAGTAAACAAATTGTCTCTCTCATCTGCATCTTAGCATTCTGTCAAACCTAAACTGGCTTTCTTCCTCTCCCCCAGAATGCCAAGATGGCCAAATGGGTCTTTGTCAGGTAGAGGACACAAGAGTTAAATTCTGTCACTACTAATAAGATAATCAGCTGCTGAAAAACTAATAAAGATATACTGAGGTTGTGCTTTTCTGATCATTATTAATAGGGCTGTGGCACTTGCCAGACAGTCAGGATGAATCTGTACATGAGATAGAAGGAAAAAAAGCAAAAACATCAACATGAAGATGGTGCCAGATATAGCTTCATTAATCACCTTCCTAGGTCTGTTGTGAAATAATCTTAAAAAAAAACTATATAAGGACAAATCTTTACTCACTTATTATTAAAAAGATTCCAGCTAAGAATGTGTCCCTTTTCCACGATTCCCTATCTACCCCCTTTTAACTCCTTTAACTTTTTATTTCCCTTAAATATCTGTTGAATAAAGGAAACTGAATAAAGGTCTTTTAAGAGCAAGTAAGTTTCAGAGTAGATAAGAGTATCAGGACTGGATGCAGGAAGACAACTTTCTAAGTTCAAATCTGGTCTCAGACACTTATTTATTATCTGTGTGACCCTGAAGAAGTCATTTAACCCCATTTGCCCTCTTGTGTCCTCATCTGCAAAATGAGCTGGAGAAGGAAATGGCAAACCACTCCCATATCCTTGCCAAGAAAACACCAGAATGGGGTCTTTATGATGAAACAACAAAAAGAAAGGCTTTGGGGTAAAGTTCACTAAACTTTATTTCACCCTCTCAAGTTTTGGCCTATACAGTCTTTCATTCTGGAAATCTGTTTAGGCTGAAGTATGGGAAATTCTGATTCAATACCAGCACTTCAGGTTTAGAGGCATGAGATCTCTTTAATAACAAGTCACAGCAAGCTCTAGACTTTACCATCTCTCACCCAATAACTCCTGCCAAGAGCATTGATGCTCCTATTTGAAGCTAACACACACAGATAGACCAGCACTGAGCTTCTACTGCCTGACTAATTGGGATTTTGATTCTTATTGTTGGAAGCCCCATTACCACCACTACTGAAACATCTGGTGAGGACAAAACATTTTTTATTCCAATTTGATATACCTCACTCTTTTAGGAAAATAATTGAAGTCAGGAATAGCAATGTATCCTTGCTACTACTTATTACTGTCACCATCATCTTTGTCATTCACTGAATACTGTTAATGTTGAAAACCTAGCAGTTGTCACTCATGAAGGAATGGAATATAGGATAGTGTCACTTTGCAAATAGTGCTCCAAAAATGTGATGATTCTTTCTAAGTTATCTTTTGTTTTTAAATGGAAATTTCAAGATAAAGAAAAAAAATAACATGCAAAGCCTTAAAAATTGGGAGGCAATATATATAGTACAGAGGAAAGACTTAAGCTTGGAGTCAAGAGTACTTGATTCAAATCTTTCCTCTGACACTTTCTAGATACATAACTGTGAGGAAAATCTCTTAATCCAATGGTGTCAAACTCAACTAGAAAGGGGGTCATTAATCCATACATAAGGATGCTTGAGCCATAGACTGGCTTAGTTTTAAAATATAATTTTTTATATTTTTATTTATATTTATATAGTTTTGATATATTTATATATGTATAATTTATTATTTATTTTTGTTTTATTGTCTATTTTGTTTAATATTTAATATTAATTTAATTTTTATTTACCAATTTAATTTTTAATCACGTTTCCAAAGCTGTGTTTGACATTTCCATCTTAATTCAACTAGCTCTCAGATCCCTCACCTATAAGAAGAGGTGGGACTGTATTTTCTTAATATCCTTTTTTTACTTTAACATCCTATGCATCTGGGTGTTGGGCCCCCTACTTCTTCTTAACTCCATATAGTCATTCTGTATGTAACTTGAATATATCTATTCACTAAACGTTTGTTTTCTCCACGAATGTAAGCTCCCCAGAGGCCATGGCTATTTCTATCTTCTTTTGTATCCCTGGAAAACAGTAATTATAGTAGTAAGTTGTTTAATAACTGCTTGCTGAATGACTAATTTTGTTATGCTTATTCTTTTTTTTTTAAACCCTTACCTTCTGTCTTGGAGTCAATACTGTGTATTGGCTCCAAAGCAGAAGAGTGGTAAGGGCTAGGCAATGGGGGTTAAGTGACTTGCCCAGGGTCACACAGCTGGGAAATGTCTGAGGCCAGATTTGAACCTAGGACCTCCCATCTCTAGGGCTGGCTTTCCTGGTATGCTTATTCTGAACCTGTATTTAGATTAGGTCTGTGGCTTATATAATTCCCAAGTTAATACCAAGGGGAAAAAAAGCATACATTTGACTTAAATTTTGAAAATTTAGAAAAATTGGAAAATTCCAATCTCACATACTGCATGTAATTAGGTAACATTGATTCTCTGACATGAGGACTTCCCACTGAATAGTCTAATTTGTTATCAATCAATTACATTTGCTATTTTATAAATACATTTTCCAATTTATAAGTTTATAAGGGAAAAGGAAGAAGATGGATAATATAGGTAGGTTGGTTGTTGAATCCAAAGCTGTACCAGGAGAGCAAAAGCAATAAATGAATAGTCACATGCCTCCATGTAATGTTTACATATTCAAATTGCCTTGTCTGGCCAGATGTTTTCCATAAAGCACTTGGCAACTCCATGTCAAATAGAAGATGAAACAAATACTTCTGAACATGTACTTATTTCAGGAAACAGGTTTCTAAACCAAGGTGAGTACTAGTGCCAAGTCATTTACCACCCACCCATCATTTGGGAGAAATGCAAGTTTCAAGGTCTTCCTGACATTCTTTCACCCTTGGAAGGAATATTTCAATCTGTCACAAGCTAAAAACAAAAAAGCCTTCTGTCTTTAGGGAGGGCAAAGAAGAGGAGGGATGAGAGAAGGGGTAAAAACTGGGAATAAGAAACAATAGACTCAAAAAACTTAGGATAATTAATTAGTTATTTCTCAAAGAAAATTTGATTTTAGAGTTGAAAGCACCCTGAAAGATTATCTAATAAAGAGGGTAAGGCTAAGGCATGATTTCTCTGTTAAAGGGAACTCCCAAATAAAGGAACCCACACACACACACTCATGCTGGTTAGTATTTTCTATGCATTTTTAGAGAATTGCCCAGAATACTGGGAGGTTAAATGATTTATTCAAGGTCATCTAGCTAGGATATGCCACAAGCAGGGACTTGAAGCAAAGTTTCTTAGTTCCAGGGCCAACTCTCCATGGCTCAGGTCATCCTTTCTCTCTATTAAGTCCAAACCTTTTCAATTTCCAGATATAGAAATTGAATGCCAGGGAGCTGAAGTGATTTCTGAGATTTTGATTCTCTGCTTTGCCTTTATCCTGAAGCTTAGCATAGGGCAGGGCATGGTCAAATCTCCAAATCTCTTTAGGGTTCTTCAAATGGAGTTTGAAAAAAGGCAACTTTATAGACATTTTTTAAAGGAATCTCATAACTCAATTTGAAAAGCACTGGCTATCGAGTTGGGAGACTTCAGTTTGATTCCTGCTTCTACCATTTACTACCTCTGTGATTTTGGGTGAGTCACTTTTCCCCTCTTATGCTTCAGACTCCTCATCTGTAAAATGAAAATTTAGAAGTAGAGCTCTAACATCCTTTCTAGATCTTAATTTCTGGTGCTATGAATTGATTCAGAGCAAAAAGAAAGTGGGAAAAATAAGTTTTAAAAGCCTAATAATCCACCCAAGAATAAACCAACCAAAAAATGAGGTGAGAGCATCCCATAACTCTAAATGGAGCACTCTTAAAAAGGGACATAATCATTATTATACTATAGTTCTTAATGATGTATAGAACAGAATATTCTAGGCAATACTATTCCCAAGAAATCTAACAAAACCTGCTATTGATCACAAGAATAGGGAATTATATTATTGACTCTACTTTTTATTTAATCACAATTTCCCAAGAAGACTAAAGAAATAAAGGTAGTCTTTTCAAAGGAAACAAAATATGCAATTGCTACAAAGTCTTTCTTAATGCTGCTTTGGACATATAGACTCATGACCTGCCCAAAAAAGGTTTAACACATACACTGGGAGGTAAGAGGTTTGGTTTGGTGGGGGTAGGGGTGGTATTTATTTGTTGTATTTTTTAATTCTCATTTGTGTTCTTCCTGGTTTTTCTTAGACTTTCTAGACTGTTTGGAAGATGTTTCAAATTGGTCACAAACTTACGTTCCTATACTTTTTGACAAAAATGGGCCAACCACCAAATATTTTTTGATGTGAATACTTAGCAGTATGTTTGTATAGGAAACTAAAAAGACATGCTGGATAAAAATTGAACAATACTCAAAATACTATTTCCCAGATCTTCTACTTGAGATACTATCTATGGGCTCACCAGCCAACCCTGTCAGTCATGGAATTTGTTGGAAATTAGGGTGGAATCTTACCTCGTGAAGTGACTTCTAGCTACAGTCCTAAGAGAAGAAAGCATGGTCTTAGTGGAAAGACTAAAGAACTAGGAGGCAAATTATTTGGTTTCTAATATGACTGTGGTCTCCCATCTCTGAACCTTAACTTCATCAATGACAGAAAAAGAACATTGCACTAACTCTAAACTTGAAGGTACCTCCCTTGGCCTCATGGATAATACTTGTTTGAACTTTATTAGGACTTGTGAGTTTGGAAAAAATGACATATACTTCAGTAACAGTCATTGACTAGAGAAGAAAACTTAGCTATTAAGTGTTCCTTATAAGGAAACATCATCATAACCCTATGTGCCTGTATATTCTAATATCTTAATGAGGTAAGTCATACTGCAAATAAGTAAGGACTTTACTAGGCTGATAACTTTCACAATAGATTTAAGCAAATCTTTTTTTTTTTTAAACCCTTACCTTCTGTCTTGGGAGTCAATACTGTGTATTGGCTCCAAGGCAGAAGAGTGGTAAGCATTAGGCAATGGGGATCAAGTGACTTGCCCAGGGTCACACAGCTGGGAAGTGTCTGAGGTCACATTTGAACCTAGGACCTCCCATCTCTAGGCCTGACTCTCAATCCACTGTGCCACCCAGTTGCCCCCATACGCAAGTCTTTGTGATTGAAGATATCACGTCTGAAACAAAATTTAAAAAGATTATATATATGTATGTATATGTATATAGTAGTTGTTTAGTCATTTCAGTTGTTACTTCATTTGGGAGTTTTCTTGGCAAAGATATTGGAGTGCTTTGCCATTTCTTTCACCAGTTCATTTTACAAAAAAGGAAAACTGAGACAGAGTTAAGTTACTTGTCCTGACCCACAAGGCTGTCTGATGTTGGATTTGGACTCAGGTCTTTTTGACTTCAGGCCTGGCACTCTATCCATAGTGTCAGTAGACTTCCCAGGAACTGAAAATAAGAACATAAGACTCCTATGCTGTTTATTAATCAGGATCTTTTCTCTAGCTGTGCTCTAATAAAAAGGAAACAATATGTATAACTCAAATTAAAATCCTAGCTCTGTCATTTAGCTGCATGACCTTGAAAAATTCATTTTACCCCTTTGTATAACCCAATTTCCTTATCTGTAAAATGGAGATATTGCATTGGTAAGTAAAACCATAGAACTGTATTTTGATCAACTCTTCCCCTCTATGCCATGGCTGATACTTATTACTTTAATATATTCAGTATGCCCCCCCCCAAAAAAAATTGGGTCTACACATTTTCTCTTCCCTGTTTGATTGTCCAGGGTTTCCATAGGGAATTCGCTTAACTGACTGACTGTGTTTCTATAATAAGGATATTTGCCTGGCCAACTAGTAATTGTGCCAACAAATGGATCAAATGCAATGTTAGAAATGCCCATTTGGGGGCTGGCAGTCCTTAAGAAGAATTCAGCTCCAAGGTAGCCTGCTAAAAGAAGTCAAGGATCACTGGATCAGTGGACTATGGGACAGTTGGCCTTAAATCCTCACTGAAAGGCCAACTGGATAACAATACAGTAATATTCAGCTGAAAACTTTAGGAGAAGGAGAAACTCATCAGCCCAAAAGCAAGAGAACCTATTTTATAATGTTACATAAACTATAGTTTTCCAATGCCTCATGAACAATAATAATAATTAATACTTGTTCTAACAACTGATAGGTTCCAACACAACAGGGTCATTATATTTGCTATTCTACTGTAGTTGTCCAATAATTAAGCTCCATAATTCTAGTGCCTTTCCTCTGATGATCTTTTCCAATTTATTCTGTATATAATGTATATACATATATATTATTGAGAGAGAGAGAGAATTATAGTTGTCTATCAACATCAGACTGTGAGCTTCCTGAAGACAGTTACTGCATTTTAAAAAATATCTCCATAATTAAGGGAGGCAGTGGATACAGTGCTCAATCTGAAGTCAGAAAGACTCACCTTCCTCAGTTCAAATCCAGTGTCAGACACTTACTAGCTGTGTGACCCTGGACAAGCCACTTAACCCTGTTTACTTCCATTCTTCATTTATAAAATAAGTGGGAGAAGGAAAAGGCTAATCATTGTAGTATTTTTGCCAAGAAAACCCCAAATTAGGGAAGGAAGAGCAAGATAAGACCAAAATGAGTGAACAATAACAACACAATCCCCAACAGGGTGCCCAGCATACAGAAGGCCCTTAATAAATGAATGATCCTAGCAAATGCATTAGGGCTCCAATGATGGGTCTCCTTATTTTCCATGCCAAAAACCCAAACAAGAGTTACTCAAAGGAAACACTTTTGTTGCTGATTTCACAGGGCTTTGAGAGGATTCAGTGAGATAATTAATGTATGTAAAATGTTAAAGCACTATACAAATGTGCTATTGTATTTATTAACAAATCTATTTCTGATATAGGGGTACCAGTTTCCCCTAGACACACCAAAACTCCAGAAGTGTTCTAGGTCAAAGGGGGGCATAAGAAATTCCCTTCTAGGAGCATCCACCCCTCCCCACTTTGAACTTTCCTCTAGATCTTCAATTAACATAAGACATTCACTTCTTGTTCCATTCTGATTATCACTGGGTGGTACCTACTCTAATCATCTTTTGAATTCCACAGATCATTCCTAATACCTCCAACTTCAATGAATTACCTCATTCTAGATTCACCTCATCTCCCTTTTTCTTATCCTCTAACCCCTACTGTGATAGGGACATAAAATCTCCATACCCCATCTCTTCAGGGAGGCAGTGTTCACCTGCACACTGTCTCCTGGCCTCTCAACATGATTTCCAAATTAATAAATCTCTCTTTTTATTTTTAAGCTAAGTTTTGGAGTCTCACATTCTTGTAAAGGATAACTTCTCCTGAACCTGGGGTTTCTACCCCAAAGTTCTCTCACAATGTATCCAGAAGGGATTTATATTCCTGGGGTTGCTTTTCCTCGATTGACTTGCAATGACACATAAACTGGTCCTGTGAGAAGCAGGAACTTCCAAATACCTCACTAAATCTCAGGAAACTTTCTTCCCAAAAGGGGAAATTATTAATTCACTTCTGATTAAAAGATAAATATCTGCTAATGCAAGTTTAAAGAGAGGAGAATAGGAGCATGAAATGCAATAGAGATCAGAAAATATGATAGCTAGGAATATGAGTAAGAAGTGAAAGGGGAACAAATATGGAGGAAAGCAGATAACCCTATAAATTAAGCAATAGAGATTAAAAAGAGAAAGGACAAGCCTAACCTTGTTCTCCAGGGCAGAGGCTGATGCATGGAGGAAGAGCCTTTTCTTGATCAAGATGGAAACATCTTCCTGGTGCTGGGGTTGTTTTTATGCTACAAGGCAACACTCAAATTAGTTTTCCTCCACTATGGCTAACTTGCAATGTGCCTGTGCACACACTGATAAGGGTAGCAACTGTCATTTGCAACAATAAAATTACAACCTGTGGTGAGAGCAGCTTTTGCCTAGAAAAGTTAAGAGAGAAAAGAATACTGGAAGCCAGATCTCCCTTTAAACTGATAATGAATTTGTTAATTGATATGCTTATGAGGTAGCTTTCACAAGTTTGTTTAGAAGTGAAAAGAATGGTGCTAATTCCTCAAATTGCTCTTTAGTTCAGGCTAGAGAAAAAATTGAAAGCTTCTTCCTTGTTTCAGCTTTCCTAAATCAAAAATTAGCCTTTGGATCCCTTCTCAGAAGAATGTGTTTAAATGCTGGGAATAAAATACATAGGATTACAAAGGAAACCAATTATACTAAAATACAGTTATTGAGAGTTTTTCTTTTTAAGTTTATAGACTCCAGGTTAAGAACTCCTACTTTACACCTTCCTCTAGATGCCCAGGAGATTAAGTCATGTGGGATACTCTAAGCTTCTTAAAAATAAAACAAAGCTCTGGATAAAACCAAAGAATTATTGTTAAACATTTGAGGACCAACCATTCATTAGGCACTCAGAATATTAAATAATTAATTGAGCAACTGTACAAAATCCTAGCAACTTGTAATACATGCAGCAAATTTCATATTAGAGCCCAAGCCTTTTATAATCCAGAGGGGAGTAGGGGAGCTAATCAGTTGCATTCTGAGGGAACTATTAGTCACTGCTTTCCTACAAAAGCAAGCAGCCAGACTCTGGGAGAAGTGGCCTTGTGAACAAACACATCAGGGCTGATAAGGCTGCTCCTGCTGCTGGGCCCACAGCTGCCTCAGACAAGTAGACCTTTTTCGGAAGGCTCATTAGCATTGTACAGCTGTCCCTGCACTTGACAGCACTGCCTGCCTCAGGGATCTGACAAGTACAGGTCACTTTGAAGGTAGAAGAAAGAGCTCAGAAGACAAATTTGAAAAATTGTTTCACGCTTCTGGAAGCTGCCATATGCTGACCCAGCACTGCAAAAGGCATTGTTTTCTTTTTCAGGGTGAATCCTGGGGTCCACAGAGAGGGTCTTTTGCTTGTTTACACTTTCCTACAGTCCCCCTTTCTCACCTATTTGGGTACCTTAAAAGATACAGAGTTCAGGGCTTAAAAAGGAGAGCGTATGTATTATAAAAGGGAAGAAATCTAATTGTTGGACTAAGCAAAAAAAAAAGATGCATAAAACATTCAATTCAAATATCTATTAATCACCTGCTGAATACAGAGAAGCACACTAGAAACTGAAGAATGAAACACATGGAAAAATATGATTCAGTCTGGAGAAAGGACTATGACACATACACAAATAACTATAGTTCAAAAAAGAATAGTGATAATGGCCCTAAAAAACAAGGAGGTAAGAGAATCTGAGCTCAGAATATGACCAAAAGAAAGTTAAAAACTTTTTCTACATGTAATTGTTGAAAAAATAAAATATTACCCAAAAAATCAAATTAAGAGTAAAAAAGGAAAACAAGAAGGTGATCCAAAATGATCATAAGAATCTAGGACTAGAAGGGCTCAATTTGTCTAACATCCTTAATCTACAAATAAGGAAAAGGAGCCAAAGGCAGTTAAGTGACCCTCACAAGGTTATACAGGCAATAAGTAACTGAGAAAGGAGGCTGCTAATATTTGATCTAGACTTGAGTTTTTTCTGGCAGGAACTTAAGACACTAAGAACCACCCACTTTAATCAGATAATTAAGACTTCATCAGTTTTATATGGTAATTCAAATGCCTATTTGTTTACCAATAGTGCTTAGTAAAAACTCACAGAATAACCCAGTGAAAGAATGACAGTTATTTTCTACAATAGAGAAATGTGGAAATGATCCAGATCATGCCACAAAAGTGATACAATAAATTCAAACATTTGTCTTGAAATACGAAGGGAAGGTTGGTCATAAAGGAAGGGCGATTTCCCAGTACTAAAACAAAAGCAAAAACTTAGATCCTTATGCTTAGAAACTGCCCTCTTTACCCCCAACAAAATTAAATATTTTAAAAAATATTAGTAGAAAGAAAACAATGAAAAATCATTTTAAGCATTCTGCTAAGCAATGGGAAATACAAGTCCCCGCTCTAAAGGAGTTCAAACTCAAATTATAGAGGGCAGCACATGTAGTGAACATTTTCCTTTGTATAAGACAAATATTTAAAGCTGATGCCAACAGAAGAAATTTAAAGAAAATCCTCCAAATAACACGCACAGGAGGATTCCCTGAAACCCCATCATGCTGGGTCATTAGCAGTGTTCTTACTTGGGCAGGGCTAATATTTCTGAAATGTTATAAGTTATAGATCTTTTATTAGCCTGACCCTCTTTTATGGGCCTGCTGGAATAGTCACTTTGCTAAAAATAAATGACCATCATTTACAAAATCCTGTGTAGTCTAATCTCAATTATAAAAGTATTGGGGGTTATAAGGAAATGAAATTCAGAGATAATCTAAAAACCTCCTTTAAATCAATGGTCTCAAGTCCTTAATTGTTTCATATGTATTATTCATAATAACTTGCAGCAGAAAAAAAATAGGATAAAAACTGGATTTGACCTGAGAGGAATAGGTTCAAATCTCAGCTCTTCCATTTACTACCTATGCCACTGAATCTTTCTGGGCCCCCATTTCCTCATCAATTTTTAAAAATCCTAGTTTTAAATGATCTCTTAAGTCATTTCCAGACATAAATCTGGATTTTTTTTTCTGGATAAATTCCATATGCTAAGATTTACAAAGAACTTTCTTTCACAACAACCCTTGAGGTAATTAGCCTACCTATCCTGGTCTCAGATGAGGAAGGGAAAACTCTTGCCCAATTTGATTTTAAGTCCCTTTAGATTTCTGTTTCATATTTCTCTGTTTCCTACAGCATCTAGGACAGAATGGGCACATAATAGGCATTTAAACATGTGTTGATTGATTTGTCTCTTCCTCCATCAAATCTTCATCAGACCTGCTAATAAGGAAATATTGATTTTTAGCTTTCCTTTTTACTCATCTCAAACTCACCCCTGAGGAAGAAAAAAAAAAAGTCTGGATAAATCTTCTATACAAAAAAATAATTGAATGACTCAAGCATTAAGAGAACTATAAAATGAGCTTTGTGTTCATCAAATAACTTAAGAGAAAATGGAAGAACATTAACATTTGGTAATCATTTGACCAATATGCAGAACAGGGCAAAAAATCATTATGTTTCTTTCCAAACGGTGCCTTAATGTTCCATCCCCACAGAGCGAGAAGCAAAAAGTAGCATAGTTTTTCATTTTTGAAAAAAAGAAAAGGAGTATAAGATAATATAGCTGCAGCTAACATCCTGCCTTAAAGTACCAGCTTCAATTAGGGAATGTGAACTAAACAATTGGGCAGAGCAAATAAAGAAATAGAGGCTCCTTATAACAGCTGGTTCCACTACTTGAATCAATCTTGGCAAGACATCATTTAAAATTTCAGCTCCACCCTATGTAGCCATGCTTTGTTACAGCTTTAGCTTGGGTGGGGTTGGGCAAAATGAAAATTCACTGGCCTCTTAAAAGTACATTAAAAAAAAAAGAGAGAGAACAATACTCATTTGAAATTTAATTGAAAGATGAGACTGTTGTAATCTTAAAAACTTGGTCAAATATGTCAAAATATGTAATAAATTTAATGTGGCAAACTACTGAATGAGACTTAATATAAAAACTATAATAATAGCTAGTAATTCTATAGGACTTTAAGATTTGCAAAGTACATTACAAATAATTTCTGAAGTCAGGAACTCAAATCTTCCTGACTATAGATCAAGTATTCTATCCACTGGACCCATCTAGCTGTTTCTTGATTTAACGGTTACTTGTAGTTCTATAACCAGTTTGAAAGATACTAAGTACTGAATTTCCATTAAATTATACACACATAAAATTTGCTGGTATACTATTTTTTTAAATAAACTGAGTATCCCTTTCTTGTCCAGGCTGGAAGTACAGCAGCTACTCACAGTTCCAATCCCAATACTGATGAGCAGGGATCTGATTTCTCCTCTGACATGAGCCAGTTCACTCCTCCTTATGCAGCCTGACAGCCCTCAGACCCTTGGGACTCACCATATTAGTTCTAGACTTACTGGTAACATCTTTATCCCTATCTTAGCTCAGAACTCTCAAATTCAAGTAATCCTCCATGCCTGACTAGTATGCTCATTTGTACCTTGTCTTAATCAAAATGTTTTAAGAAAGCTTAGAATGCCATACTACTACTGCAATTTAAGGAAGCTGAGAGAACCACTCAGAAATGCCATTTTTAAAAATGAACTTCTTCCCCCTTTTAATTCTCATGGAGAAGAAAATTTATCTGCTAGGAAATATTTACAAATCACAAGGTGCCGATCTCCTTTCAAGCCAGGCAAAACAAGATATACAGTCCTTCATAGAACTAGCCTGAAGCAGAGTGAATACTGGGAACATGAGGACAATGAAAACCAACATATAGAAGGCTAAGACCTTACTCTATAATCCTCTTCATGGCCCAAGGCATGGGAATACCAGCTAGGTAATAAGAATTGAGTGACTTGTGCCAGCTGAATCTCATTAAACTTGACCGACTTGGATGGAGTGCAAGACAGACAAGACTTACATGGCAGACAAGACTATATTCTATGGCCAAGTGTGTTCCAGAAGAAATTCTAGGACACAACTTGAAGCTCTGCTCTAGTATGTTAGGAAAATGGACACCAGCGAGAAAAAGTCACAGATCTGATATTTCTGTTTAGTTTCTGTTTTAATTTTATGATATGTTCTTTTTTTATCATGACACTTTCTGAACCTCCAAACATATCCTAAACACAAGATGAAATTTCTGAAAGCAATTAATTTATAAAGGAATGATGTATCCTTTATCTTTGATAGACTGATAACAACATGGAGGGTCATCTCTGACCAGTTTTGTTGCCTCTGAATACTGGCTTTATTATAGTCATTAAATAGACCACTCTCTTCATAGAAGTCATCCCACATTTCCCCAAATTCTTAATATTCATCATTTATTACCATGGAATAGTAATGTATTGTAATAAAATTAATAGCTAACATTTATACAGCTCCTTAAAATTTTCAAAGTGCTTCACATATTATTTCATTGGATCATATATTCAACCATCCTGTGAAGCAGATGCCATTATTATTCCCATTTTTCAGATGAGGAAACTAAGGTTGAGAGACATTAAGTGGTTTGCCCAGAGTCACATAGCTCTTGGTGTTTGAAATAGGATTTGAACTTTAGTATTGGTAACTCCATATCCCACACTCTATCCACTATGCCATCTAGAGTTGCCTTTGCTATATTCCATCACATTCATATATCTAAATCTCTTCCACCATTAACCAATATAACTAAACTAAATTTTGTTTCCAGCTATTTGTCATTCCAAATGGCATTATGGTTGGGAGTTTGGCAGAGTGGAAAGAGCATTCTCTGATTCTGAGAAATCAGCAGACTGGAATCTAACTGGCATTCTTGACACTATTACTTGGCCCTAAACAAGTCTTATAATCTCCTATGGTCTCAGTTTAGGGTTGAATTCCATGATTTGATTCCTGAAATCTCTTCTAGGTCTTAATCTATTATGATCCTTTTTGAACAAAGACATTGGGAGGTCTGGGAAGCCAAGAGACAAAGCTAAAAACACTGATATGCATATCCATCCACCCATAGCCAAAGATAGAAGCACAAGGATGGGCTGACTCTGTACATAAGACATGGACAAATATGTCATCCAGCCTGAGACCATTACCTCTGAATAAACAGGATGACAATATATATATATATATATATATATATATATATATATATATATATATATATATATATAGACACTGTTCCAAGCACCTGCAGGGAGTTCAGAGTGTTTCAACTCCACTAACATTTATTAAAGTACCTAGTAAGTATAAAGTTCCAAAATAATTTTTTTATTTGTCTCAGCCCATGAATTCATATCCAATGCTAGCACAAAACTCTTCTACTCCTCCAGGGTAGATGTTTTTCATTTTTGTCTTTATATCCCTAACACTTAGCAGAATCTTATACATAGTAGGCACTGAAAAAAAGGATTATTGAATATTCATACAACCCTATGTGGTATTCCTGAGGGCTGTGACCCCATTTCTCTTCTTCCATCAACCAAAGAGCTCAGGAAGGTAGCAAGGCAAAGAAAGTCAGGGGATCATAGGTTCACCCAGTCATAAAATTTAAAACTAGAAGGGACATTAAAGATCAGCTAATTCAACCAGGATATTTAAGAACCTGGCAAGAAGAGTAGATTTTTCTATTCTTTCATTTAATTTAATTTTTTATATGTCTATACAATTCTTAATCATTTTCTGAGATTTTATGATCCATAATTTCTCTTTCCTTCTTCTCCATGCTCTCCAAGATAGCAAGCAATATGATACAGATTATATGTATGCTATCACACAATACATATTTCCATGTTTGTCATGTTGTGAAAAATATATATTCCTTATACAAGAAAAATTCATGAAGGTGATAAAAGGAAAAAGTAGAAAATACTACATTTCAATCTGCATTCAGACTCAGTCACTTCCTTCTATGATGGGGGACAGCTCTTTTTGTCATGAGTCTCTTGGAGCTATTTTAGATCCTTGCACTGCTATTAATAGCTAAGTTTATTCACAGTGGAACATCATATATTGTTATTTTTACTGTGTTTAAAATTTTCCTGGTTCTGCTAACTTCATTTCGCATCACTTCATATAAGTCTTTCTGGGTTTTTATGATTATCCTGTTTGTGATTTCTCATGGCACAATACTTTTCAATTATAATCACATACCACAACTTGCTCAGTCATTCCCCAAGTGATAGACAACCTTCCAGTTTTTAGTTCTTTGCCATCACAAAAAAAAAAAAAGATGCTATATTGGGGGCAGCTGGATGACTCAGTGGATTGAGAACCAGGCCTAGAGATGGGAGGTCCTAGATTCAAATCTGGCCTCAGACACTTCCCAGCTGTGTGACCCTGGGCAAGTCACTTAACCCCCATTGCCTAGCCCTTACCACTCTTCTGCCTTGGAGCCAATACACAATATTGGCTCCAAGATAGAAGGTAAGGGTTTTTATAAAAAAAAAAATTTTTTTTTAAAGATGCTATAAATATATTTGTGCAAGTAAGTCCTTTAACTTTATCTTTGATCTCCTTGATACATAGACCTAATAGTTGTATTGCTAGGTCAATAGGCATGCATGTTCTATGGCTCTTGAGGCATCTGAACTGTACCAACAGTGTATTAGTGTCCAAATTTTCCCATAACCCCTCCAACATTTAGCATTTTCCTTTAAAAAAGGGGGAGAGGGGCAGTTGGGTGGCTCAGTGGATTGAGAGCCAGGAGGTCCTGGGTTCAAATCTGCCCTCAGACACTTCCTGGCTGTGTGACCCTGAGCAAGTCACTTAACCCCCATTGCCTAGCCCTTACCACTCTTCTGCCTTGGAACCAATAGACAGTAATGATTCTAGGATGGAAGGTAAGGGTTTAAAAAAAAAAACAACCCTTGCCTTCTGTCTTAGAATCAATACTAAGGATCACTTCCAAGGAGAAAGAGCAGTAATGGCTAGACAACTGGGGTTAAGTGACTTGCCCATGGTCACACAGCTAGAAAGTGTCTGAGGTCAAATTTGAACCCAGGATCTCTCATCTCCAAGGCCTTTCTCTCTATTCACTGAGTCACCTAGGTGTCCCTATCATCTTCCCTTTTTTCACATTAGCCAATCTGACAAATACGAGTTGTTAAGCCTCAAAGTTGCTTTAATTTTCATTTCTTATAAAGTGATTTCGAGCTTTTTTTCATATGACTAAAGATAGTCTTAGTTTATCTGAGAATTGTCTGTATCTTTTCACCATTTATCAATTGGGGAATAAAGGAGGTTGGATATTTACTACTTGACCTGAGAGATCAGAACTACCATCAACAGAGGAATGGGTAAATGTTATAGATTCAGATTCCATGTAAAGAAACATGACAACTACAAATAACCTTCTTAACAATTAGACCTATCCAATACTGGCATACACTACTTGAGGAGAGAATGGATTCTCCCTCACTAGGAGGCTTTGAGCAAAGTTTGAATGACCATGAATGAGGGTCTCACCAAAGCATTCTTAGCCACATTCAGGTTGTATCAGCAGTCTCTGAAGTCCTGTTCCCCTCAGGTCTGGGAATCTGTGAAGTGTGACTCAGCAAGGTTACATACATGCACCCGTTATGGGCCTAAGTTTCCTCATCTATAAAATAAAAGGGTTTCTCTAAAACCATGTTGGCAAACATGACACATGTGCCAGAGAGACTGTTCCCCTCCCCCTCTCCATGACCCTGGGCATATTTCTCCCATCATTGACCCCTCTGCCCAGCAGCCCAAGGGGAGTGATTCCTCCCTCTCCTGTCTGGGGTATGGGGGTAGCTCACATGCAGTGTGTTTCAGTTTGGGCACTCAGGCTCTAAAAGGTTTGCCATCACTGGTAGAAGATCTGTGATGTCCCTCCCAGTTATAGGAATCTGAAATCTGTAAGACTTGGATTGCTGGGGGACAGCTAGGTAGCTCAGTGGAGAGTCAGACCCAGAGATGGGAGGTCCAGGGTTCAAATCTGCCCTCAGACACTTCCTAGCTGTGTGACCCTGGGCAAGTCCCTGAACCTCCATTGCCTAGCCCTTACCACTTTTCTGCCTAGAAACCAATATAGTATTGATTCCAAGACAGAAGGTAAGTGTTTAAAAAAAAAAAAAATAAAGACTTGGATTGCCGGAATGATTTCAGAAAAATCTGGGAACAAAGACCTACATGAACTGATACAAAGTGAGCAAAGGTAGGAGAACATTGTACAAAGTACCAACAATAATGTACAAGTATCAACTATGAATGGTTTAGCTATTACAATGATCAAAGACAATTCCAAAGGACTCATGATGAAAAATGCTGTACAACTCCAGGGAAAGAAATGATGGAGTCTAAATGAAGATAAAAGCATGTCATCTTTCACTTTTTTTTATTTTTATTTTTTGTTTTATAAGAGTTTTCTTTTACATGACCAATATGGAAATGTTTTTCGTGATTACACATATATAACTTAGGACAAATTGCTTGCCATCTCAGGGAAGGAGGAGAGAGAGAAAAAGAGAACCTAGAACTCAAAATTTTAGAAAATGAATGTTAAAAATTGTTATTACATGTAATTTGAAAAAAAGTAAAATATTACATTAAAATTTTTTTAAAAAGAAAAACATAGCTTGTTATAAATATTAAAAGTATAGCTGGAATTCTTGATTTTTTTCATTTACAAATTAAGGCAATGCAAGAAGTCAAAGTAGTACAAAGGCAAAATAAATAATCCAATATCAATCATAAACCTTCCAGTTTGGGATCTTAAGTTAAACATTCAGCTTTAGCATTCCAGGAGAAATCGAGACCCTTTTCTCTTTTTCCCTTGTCCTGGCTACTGATGACAGTACATAAGCCTTCTTTTAAGTATTTAAAAATCCTGTTATTAGTGCATAAGGGAACAACATAAAGATTAATTTTATAAACTTATAAAAATCTCTTCAAGTTAATCTTGGTCCTCTACAAAAATGTATTAGCAGCTAACTCTTAATCTTTCTTAGTTCCCCATCTTTTGCCTGACTGTCATACATAACAGATTTTTGTTCCCAATTTAGCCAAAACACAAGCCTGATCCCAGTAAAGGTAGCTCAGACTCTGATTATAGTTAATGTAGATTTGGTTTTATTCTGCTATGAGATGTCTAAGATCTTCTAGAACCTGCTTTTAATTCTTAGTTCAAGAAGAAGGAACCCCACATTTCCTTTCAACTAAGCCTCATCACCATCCTACAAAGAACTTCTAGACATCCCCCTCACCTTTGGTTCTCTATTTAGAGGAAATCCTATTCTTTCTCCTTTGGCTTCCTGGAAAAGAGTTTATTTTGAAAGATCTATCCCCCTCTTGTCAAAGCTGGTAATGGAAACCTGGCAGATATTTAGGACATCATACAGAGCTCTGGTGTTGGGAGTTAGGAAGACCTAAATTGGAAACCAATATCAGACTCTTAACAGATGTGTGACTCTGGGCAAAATCCTTATCCTCAGACTTAGTTTTTTGTGTCTGTCAAATAGGGATATTAATAGTACTTACCTCACAGGATCATTTTGTGGATCGACTTGAAGAATATATGTAAAATGTTTTTAAAAATTTATAATGCCTCATAAATGTTAACTTCAAATACTAATACTACTTCCTGGTCCAGATGTTTGCTCTAAATACTTCCATGGTCTCATTACCAAATCATGTTTCATGTTCTTCATAATCCCAGAAGAGTTGTTCACTAGAATCTAGTTTCACAGTTAAGACAAATTTCTTAAACATGCTATAAACAACAGATCAATCCTCTCTACCATCAGGGTAGACTTATAGTACAACACATAGCAATATTGCAGGGATATCTCCCCATTTTAATCAATAAATGTTAGGGATTTGAGTGCTAATTGACAAATGACTGAAAATGTTAGATGGGAGTTGTAGTTTAAAGGCACCCTTTTGCCTAATAATAACCCTTTAAGTTATCTGTTGTAAAAATCTAATTTAAAAAATCACATTTGGTTCAAGTGGAGAAATGTGTAAATATTTTACAAGTAAAAAAAAAAGCAACCAAGAGGACAATAGTATATATGTGTATTAGGAAAATTTATGGACATAATAGGACAATTAAACACACACACACACACACACACACACACAGAAGGAAGATGAGTAGAAGACTGATAACCATATCAACTGCATCTTCCATTTCATGGTGGGGTGAGAGTAAAGAGGAAGCAGGGAACAGCAAGAAGAAATGCCAGTCATGATAACATACAGTGGGGATTTTATGTGCCTCGAGATTGCCATAGTAGCTGTGAAGGCCTGGCATGAATCCAGAAACTTCTGAAAATTAGGCTCTGGCAATACCACTGATTAGGTTAGTATTTCAGTCATTGAGATGTAACTGCTTCTAAGAGTTACAAAAATAGATGGGAGGAGGTAGAGCACTGTGGGCCAGCCCTATTAAAGCTATTGTCATGATCAGAAAACAGAAATAAGTGATGCTTCCTCATATGTAGTACCAGTACAAGGCAGGATACATCAGGAAAAAAATAAATACCAATATTCTCCCTGATGGAAATGCTTCCATAAAAATGGTGCTGGTCAGGAGAAGCTAGGTGGCAGAGTGGATAGAGAGCCAAGCCTGGAGTTGAGAAGACCTGGGCTCAAATCTGGTCTCAGACACTTCCTAGCTGTTTAACACTGGGCAAATCATATAACCCCATTTGCCTAGCCCTTGTCCTTCTGTCTTAGAGTTGTTACTAAGAAAGTAAGGATTGAAAGGAAAAAAATGGTGCTGGTCACTAAAGTCAGTAAACCACAAGGGAACAAAAAATGCAACAAAGTTAAGAATTATTTCATTATGTGACAATGTTAGGACATAAAACTGGAAGCAGATAATGTCATCGACCTGATTTATTCTGCTCTTTATCAATTGAACCCAGTCACATAACAACATATTGCAGGACAAGTATTAAGAAATAATTTAATTCCTAAACTAAAATTAGAAGAAATGAGAGCTGAACTTGAAGAGCTACTAAAATGGAGAAGGGCAAATTTGAAAAATGCAAGGTTACTGAAAATATTCACTTAGCAAAAATTCCACTCCTGCCTAATATTGAAATAGTTGTCATAAAAACAACATCAGCATCTCCAATAATTTTGAAGAGGAAATGGATGTCCATTTTAGGACTTGTATTCAAGAGTACATTTGACAACTATTGCCCAAGCAAGAACCAATGGAGAAAAAGTAGAGCAATCAAGAGCACTCTTAATGCCAAGAATCAAACATTATAATAGCAGAAATGATTTGAGAAAGCTTTGCAATGGAAAAAGATCATGGCAGTTTCTGGCTGGTACATAATGCTAGATTCCCTAGATTTAGTAAGCAAAAGCAAAAGTCAAAAAGTTAAGATGAACAATGAGTTAAAGCAATTTATAGAACAAAGCTTTTTAAATTCAACATCAAAAATTTTATAATAATCAGAAGAGGGGGAAAAAGAAGCCTTGAAGAAAAGTATATGTATATTTTCTGTTTTGTTTCTCTGGCCCAAAGTTGAATTAGAGCAAAACTGAAAGTTTCTGGATGATCAAAATAGTGTCCCAAAAATCTTAGTGAAGTTTTAAGATTTAATTGCTTAGGGTAAGAGAAATTTCTTACGTGAGCTAAAAACACCAAAAGAACATTCCTTTTATCAATCAGGGAAAATATAACATTTAAGCTTTCATTTTTGATATGTCCTGTATAACAACCAACACAGACAAAAGGTATGTCACCAAAAGTCTCAGGTGTGCAAAGCAGGGCCAGTCTTGCTCTTGATTTAAAAATTATTGAACAAATCACCCTAAATCACTGAACATTTACACTACCTTTCTTAATAGCTGTAGACCACTGACTCAAATTTATACTAATGGGCTATTCATGTATTGGAAAAAAAAAAAACTAAAGCAAACTCACTCTACTTGGGTTTATTTTACATATTTGTACAGGTTCTTAACATTTTGAGTGAGATGGATCCCTTTTATCAGTCTAATGAAGCCTATCGACCCCTTCTCAGATTGCTTTTAAAATGCATAAGATATGATACATGTAACTATAAAGAAAATCAATTATATTAAAATACAAGTATCAAAATATTTTTTCAATAAACAAGTTCATGGACTCTCAGTTAAAAACCTCTTTGCTAAGGACTTTGAGGTTCAAGTGAAAAGCTTTCTTAAATTTTAGATACAGCAACACAAAAATGTCAAGAATACTAGATATAAAGTGTGGCATTTTACAGGGAAACAGTTCTAACATCAAGATTCTTCCTAGCTTTAAACCTATCATTTTCTCCCCTGAACAGAACTGTGTGTATCTTCCACATTTAAGAAGGAGTCACATCAAGACCTCTTACTTATCGTTTAATGTACATGTTTGACATCAAATTATATGGGCCCACAAATACAAAACCAAACAGTATCAAAATACTTTTTTACCATACACCAAGGCAAGAGAGAGACTAAGGACTCTGATGGCTGAATCTAAAAGTCAAATAGAAACAACTGGAGGTGATATTTTTAAATATCTTGGACTGTGCTAGGCAAAAATCATCAGATTTAAAATAATGAGGGAGAAAGTTATTTGCTGTATATATCAAGAGATGATGGAAGCTTGATATCAAAACTCAATGGGAAGAGAAAATGCTTAAAGTAATTAAGAATTAGCTATGTCTGTCTGTCTGTCTGTCTGTCTCTCTCTCTCTCTTAAACTTTTACCTTCAGTCTTAAATCAATACTAAGTATCAATTCCAAGGCAGAAGAGCAGTAATGATTAGGCTCTTGAGGCTAGGTGACTTACCCAGGCTCACACAGCTAAGAAATATTTGAGATCATACTTGAATTTAGAACCTCCCATTTCCAGGCCCCATACTCTATCTACTGAGCCATCTACCTGCCCCCATACCAGTCCTATTGCACATTTTTACACTTGTGGAAAAATAAAAAGACCACAACAGATGTGAAAGCATATAAACAAAAACCTATGCAATACAATATTAACCAAAGACAGGGCTTATCACTCACCATCAAAAGGAAGAAGGGATATGATAAAAGTTAATAATTCCATACAAAGAAATACTTTTGCAACAGTCATCATTTGGGAAACAAATGCTACTGTATCTGAGGAATGTAATTAAAAGTAACTTAATGCCAGAGAGAGATTGTGAAGTGGCCAAAATTTAAGAGTAGAATCAAAAGGCCCTCCATGGATGACATACACATAAACTCAAACAAAGAAGTATCAGGAAATGGGTGAGTGATACAAATTTGTTCAAAGAAATAATGGAGTTGTTTTATCCTTTGTATTTGTCTAACGCATAATACATTTCCTGGCACATAATAATTGTTGCTAAGTAAATGCTTCTGACAGAAATTCAGGATCATTCAAGTCATTGACATTAAAAATTATAAATAGATTATTTTTTAAGAAGCCTGAACTGGTTGATCAATGTAACTCATGCAAAGAAATAGTAAACAATTTTAAAAACTGGACAATATATTACTATAGAATGCAAAAATTTAGCACTTCCTGAATCCCTAGGAAGATATGATAAGAGGAATAGAATTATTCATCAGAAACCAATTTTCAAAAATAATCAGACAAATCCCTATATAAAAATACAAGTGAAAATTCATTCATTGGAATAGAACTGTTATCAGAGATAACTATTGTCCACAATTTTCCAAACATAGGATAACATTCTTAATAGAAGTTGTTATAATCTCCAAGAATAAAATCTCTCAAAATAAAGAAAAATGGCAGAACAAATAGAAACTTAGAAGTATTGGGAGGAGGTAAGACCCTCTTTATTGTACTGCCAATTAAAGCAATGCCTTGAAGATATTATCATTTAGCCTGCAAAAGATAACTTTCCATCCCAAAATTGTGATTGTTATGAAATTCTATTACTTTATATACCTATGAATAGTCTGCCGAATTTTTAAATATTAAAGAACAAGAGTAGGATATTGCTGTGTTCCAGGCCCATAGCAATCTGAACATCATAAAAAAAATTAAGAAAATAAAAGCAATAATATTTTAACTTCCATTTCAAATGATAACAATGGGAGGCTGAGTTAAGATGGTGGTGTAAAGGCAGTGAAAGTTCAGACCTCTGTAAACCCTTCCTTACCTATTAAAAACCAAATGCTCCTAGGGGACTGAAAACCAAATCTAACAACAGGACAGAGCTAAGGAACCCTCTTGCTGGACTAAACTTAAAAGGTACGTCCCCAAAAAGCCTGAATTATAGAACACTTAGGTTTAAGGGGAAGGAAGAAAGAAGGTCCCAGGACCCATCCCCCACCCACAGTACTGAGCCTCAAGCAGTAGCTGGAATCTCAGGGCCTGCAAAGGTGCTAGCCTGGAGGGTGTACCTTGTGGGCAAAGCTGTGTCAGGCTCAGAGCTGTGAAAAGGAGCAGAGGAAAAGTAGTTGGAAAAGAAGCACAGAGCAGGTGGCCTAGTCCCAGCCCAGACACTCCATATTGCCCCCCCCCCTTTTCCCAAGGTTTTGGCTTCAGGGCAATTACAGTTCTGCAAGTTCAACTCAGCTGGGCTCTCATCAAGCCTTCAAAGGGAAGGGGAGCTTAAGCTCCAAAACCCCTCCCCCACAGACTGCTCTGAGTACCTTACTAAGCTTCAAGGGTAAAGCCCAAACCCACAGATCCAGCACACAATGAGAGGAGCAAGAGTGCAGGCAAATACAGGGGGTAAAGTAGGGGCAAAAATGAGCAAACAACAGAAAAAGGGAAAAAAAATTACAATTGATAGCTTCTATCCAGGTAATGAACAAAGAGGAAATGTAATAGAGGAGGATCAAGGATCACCAAGCAAAAACACAGAAACTCGAGTGAATTGGACACAGGCTTTGGAAGAACTCAAAATATAATTCAAAACACAATTAAGAGAGGCTGAAGACAACTGGGAAAAGAACTTAAAAAGCAAGATAAGTCATCTGGAAACAGAGGCACTTGAACTAAATGAGAAAATAGTGTCCAGAAAACCAAAATTAATCAGCTTGAAAATGAGGCAAAGGAGATGAAAGATGAGACAAAGAAAACAAAAAATGAGGCAAAGAATATGAAAGCTGACCCCCAAAGAAAATCAGACCAGAAGGAGAAGGATGCCCAAAAAAGCCAGGGATGAAATTCAGTCTTTAAAAACCAGAATAATTAGAAGCAAGCGACTTCACAAGGCAGCAGGAAACTATAAAACAAAATCAAAAGAATGAAAAAATTGAGGAAAATATGAAACATCTCATTCACAAAACAGAAGATTTAGAAAATCACTCCAGGAGAGACAACTTAAAAATCATTGGTCTACCGGAAGTCCATGACAAAAGAAAAAGCCTGGACATCATACTACAGGAAATTATCCAAGAAAACTGCCCCGATATTCAAGAACAAGACGGAAAAGTGGAGATTGAAAGAATCCAAAGATCACTTCCTGTACTTAATACCCAACTGAAACACCCAGGAATCTTATAGTCAAATTCAAGAACTACCAGACCATGGAAAAAATATTACAAACTGCTAAGAAGAAGTCATTCAGAAACCATTTAACTACAGTGAGGATCTGGCTACATAGGATCTGGCTGCCTCTACACTGAAGGACCAAAAGCCATGGAATATGATATTCCAGAAAGCAAGGAAACTAGGTTTACAACCAATAATCAACTACCCAGCAAAACTGACTATATTCTTACAGGGGAATGTATGGTCATTTAATAAAATAGAAAAATTCCAAGCATTTGTAAAGAAAAGACCAGACCCAAAGAGAAAATTTGATGCCCAAACACAGAAATCAAAGGAATCGTCAAAAGGTGGGGAGGGAATCATAAAAGGGGGGTTGGGAGGGAAGGGAAACCAAAACAAAACAAAAAACAAACATAGTTTTCTTAAGGGACCCAATAAGTTAAAATGATATGTATCCCTACAAGAAACGAGGATATTGGTAACTCTTAAAAATTGTTATTATCAACTGGGTAGCTGGAAAAATTATACTTAGAGCAAACAATGACAAACTATATATGATGAAATGCCAAGACATAAATACGTATATAGATATATGTATGTACAAATATATACGTACATATATACAACTAGAGTTTTAAAAAGAGGTTAATATTAAGAGAAATGGGAAAAGAAACAAAATGGGATACATTTATATGTCACAAAGAAGTGCCTGGTGGGAGGTGGGGAAACCATCAGTACACTGGAAGGATAAAGAGGTTGGAGATAGGAAATACTCAATTCTTACATGCATTGAAATTGACTCAAAGAGGGGAAAACAACCAAAAACATTGGGGCAGAGAATTGATTTGCTCCCTATAGAGATATAGAAGGGTAACAAATGGACTGGTGGGGAGGGAAGCAATACAAGGGAGGGAGAGGGCAGGGGGTGTAGTTTAAAAAGACTGTAAAGAAAATAAGAGGGGAATAAGAAGGGGGGGGTAGAAAGGGAAGTAAAACTAGAGTGGGAATTAGGAGGACTAAATAAAATAAAATGATGACAATGAGCAAAACATGGGGAAAAAAGATGTCACTTTGAGAACAAGACCCCCCAAATATTCTTTTTTTTTACTTTAAGTATGAAAAAAGTTTATTCCCACCAAGAGTTATCAATAATTATTTTACAGTATTCTAAAGATTTCCCTGTCACCTATCAAGGCTAGCTAATAAGTAATGATTACTAAAAGAAAAAAAAAAACAGAACTTGGAAGAGTATGACAGGTCAGCAGAGATTTCCACCTCTGCTTTCACTTTGAAGTTGGTAAAGATAGTAACCATATAATTGTAAAGCAAAAGGTGATAAGACAATAGAAACAATAATACTAATGATAACACTATTTCTTCAAAAAACTAATCTGTCCATAGCCTGCTAAGTAGTAGCCTCTGGGGAAAGTTACCTAGTATGATAGGTTACTTTTTGCACTCCAAGATGCTGCTGCTTAATAATGTGATAAATGTTTTCTTGCTATAAAGTTCTAGTAGTGAAAAGCTTTGTATATTTTATACACAGAATCATACAATGTTAAGAATCAGAAACAACTCCTTTATATAGTGCTTTGAAGTTATCAAATGCTTCCCTCAGAACAACTCTGCTTGTACAAATATGATGGTTCCCATTTTTTATAGTTGAGGAATTTATAGGTCAAAAAGGTTAAATTATTTTGTAAATAATTTAAATTTCTTATTTTTATAAATGTGGAAATCGTAACCCCATTTGTAAAATAACTTAACCCCCAGATCATATTAATATTAGTGGGAGAACCTAAACTTCATACCTGGATGTTCATTATAATACTTTTTCCATTAGACTAGTGTTATCAATCTTAAATAAAAAGGGAGGTCAGTAATCTATATTTAAGCATCCCTACTAACTGTATACTGACTTAGGTTTAAAATGTAAAGTGATCTATGTATTATTGTGTTTTTATTTATTTTGCGAAACATGTCCTAATTACATTTTAATCTGGCTCTGTAACACTGGAGACCATTGCAAGTTGCAGATGACCTCAGGACATGTGTTTGACACATACTTCTAGGAGATAAAGCCTCATCCTTGAAGTGATCTTAGCAAATACTTGGTCTTCTAAAATACAAAAATCAGCCATGAAATATCACAGGAATCAAAAGTCATTCCCTTAATTCAAGTGCAGTGTACTCAACCCTCTATTAATCAAGTCTTCAGAAGCTTTCAGTGTCTCAGGCCAGCTTCACTATGGGATTTACTAAGTAAAATTCACTGTGAATTTGGATCTCACGAGTGAGATCCATAAAAACTTTTCTTAATGGAGGCATACTCATTTGGGTTCAGCCACCAGAATAATCCAACAAAGGAAACTGAAAAGGAACAGCCAGTAAGACAGCAGGAGAACTAGGAGAGAGCAGTGTTAAGAAAGGAAAGAAAGTGAGGGCAAGATAAATTATCAAAAAGTCTGAGAGGGTAGAGAGGTGGGGATTTTTTATTTTTCCAAGTGTTTAGGAAGCACTTACAATATGTCAGACACTGTGCTTTAATAAATATTATCTCATTTGATCCTCACAACAACCCTGGGATGTAAGTGCTATTATTATTCCCATGTTACATTTGAGGAAACTGAGACAGACAGAAGTTGAGTGACCTGCTCAGAGTTAAGGAACCAGTAAGTGTCTGAAGTGAAATCTAAACTCAGGTCTTCCTAACTCTAGGTCCAGAAAACCATACACTGGAACATCTAGCCACCAGTTAAAAGAAACTCCCCTTCCTCACATAGTCTTTTGAAGACAGATCAGCCTCTTTGGCTTGTACTCCCTCCAACATCAAAGAGACAGAGGTTGAGCCAACAAAGAAATGAATAAGTCTGGGAAATATCTGATGATTAGAACTCCAGGAATTTAACTAAACTATACTTAGTGCCAGTTTTCTCAAAGATGGTAGAGAATGATAGATACCCTTAGTGCATATACTTCATACATATTTGTGCATATTCCAATTATACAGTTGAGCAAATAAAGGAAGATGGAGGCTAAAGGACTTACTCAGTCAGCTACTAATTATGTCAGGTCTTCCTACTCCAGATTCAGTGTACAATATACTCCATTACCCAGTTGCTTCATAATCACTAATATTAGGATAGATGGTGCTTTGAGATTTACAAAGCACTAAAAGTAGGTTGAAAGGGAAGATACCAAAGATATGGGTAAAATCTAGGATCTCAATTAATTGGAAATTTTAAAAAGGTGATGAAGGAAACAACTGCCTACCTCTTTGCCTACTCTGACATTTATAAAAAAAAAAAACCTTTAATTTTATGAGGATCTCATCTCTGTACAAGTTGAGAGCATCCTCAGTGAGAATGAAAAGAAACAAACTTTTCCTTCACTGTACAAGTCTTATTGAAAAAAAAATCAAAACCAGGATCCTATTGAAATTCAATATTGGAGGTAAAGTAGTCCAAACCCTCATCTTTTACATATAAGGAAGCTGAGAGCCAAATAAAATGACTTGGCCAAGGTCATAAATGTAGAATTGAAAACCCAGATCCCATGAGTCAAAACGCAGTGTCTTTTCCATTGTATTGTGCTACCTGCATTTTCTTTTATTTTTGCATATATATTTAATTTCTTATACATTTCAAGAGAAATTTCAATATAATTTTTAAAAAACTTAATTTTTCGTAAGTTCAAAGGTATGATGTGTCTACAGGGTTAAGTTAACAAGACCGGAACAAAGACCTCCTTGATTACTAAACCAAGCTTGCTTCTTACTTAGCATGTAGGCAAATGATTTTATCACTTTAGGCTTTGATGAGATAAGGTAACACTATACTCTTTGCTTCCTTTTTTTTTAGCTCTCAGGGATATTGCTGCCAGGCTAAGGGACAGAAAATGTACTTAGAGCATCTTAGATAAAGTAAAGCCTGGTAAACTCCTGCCATGTGTTGCAGTGTGTCCAAAGATCCCCCCTGAGAAACTTGTATTAATGAAGTTGGTACTTGAAGCTGCTAAGGTCAGTTTTCTGAGAAGTCTCCCAATTGTCCTCCTTTCCTGGTTAAATGCAGATCCCCAAGTATGGGTTAAATCTTCTATGGTCTGCATTTTATAGAACACATATATAGTTGGGGATCCTCATGAAAAGGAGAAAAAACAAAGTGGGTAGCAATACAGCTTGTTTAATAAAGCTAATTCAACTGAGAGAAAATCATTCTGAAAAATTATTTTCACCTTTTTTTCTCCTTGATTTAAAAAAGAGAAACAAAAAAGAAAGGGAGAGAAGAAAAACCCTGCAAATTGCCATTGGCAGAGTTTTATGTATAAGGTACATTTTATGCATAGAACATTCAAGAGCAACTCAAGGTTTTCCAGCAAATGCCTATTCATTAACACAGCAGGAGGCTACAATACCATCTGGCACCCCATGCCATGTCCAACTGAAGATACATTGCCGAGACTTAACTCAAGTATTATCACACAAGCTTATTTTTGCCCTTCTCCCTGCCCCACCCCCACTCCTTTTCAAAGGACACTACAAGGACATTCATGCCTGTGTGGGGTATGCCAATGAGGGCCTTAAAAAGTAATGGAAAAGTCTGTTCTACTACACAAAATGAGATCAAGTAGAAGCCCAGCTTTAATGGAGACTGATTAAATAATTCCAGCTCTGGCAACAACCAAGTTAATGATCCTAGATAGAGAGTTAGGAACTCCAGAAAACTCCATAGGGGCTCACTTAGTACACTGCCATCTCTCTCATGGAGAGATTACAGTGACTATTACAGCTGAGGCTAATCTGAAGTTTCGGCTCTTCCTTTGGGGCATTTTCTTTGCATCCTCTGCCACTGAATTAGCAGGCTTTTTAAAGGTCACAGTCAGGTAAAAACTATGAGTTTGAGAAGAGCTCTTTCTGGTCCTTTGGGGAGGCAAATATCCTGAATTATTCTCCATCTGAAATCCAAGTCATGAAAAGGACACCAAAAAGGCAGATTCATTCAGGGAATTGAAGGCATTTAGAGTTGGAAGAGACTGTATTTTTAAAGTTCCTAGATTGTCCCACCTCCCCATTTTATGGATTTTACATGGATCCCTAGTAAAGTTAAAATTTTTTTTAAAAATTGTCCAAGGTCGACGGACTTCTGGTCAAGATGGCTGTGCAGAAGCAGCAAAAGTTCAGACCTCGGAAACCCTTCCTTACCGATCGCAAACAGAGTGCTCCTAGGACACCAAAATTCAAGCTGAACAACAGGATAGACCTGGGGAAACCTCCTCCTGGATCCAGATCAAAAGGTACCACACCCCAAAAGCCAGAACCCTAGATCACTCGGATCTAAGTGGTAGACAGAAAGAAGGTCCCAGGACCCATCCCCCCAACCCAGAGTGCTGAGCACACTGCAGCAGCTCAGGGTTCTGAGGACTCACCTTGAAAGCAACCTGAGCCAGTCTCTGGGGCACCCAACACAGACAGCAGGGAAACTTAGAGAGAAGGGGGAAGCCTGTAGCCCCCTGGCTGGGTCCTTCCATCTGAGTCTCAAGGGAGGTCCCAGCTTTAGGGCACCAGCTGAACCCAATCTCATCAGGAGCCCTCAGAGCTACTGAAAGGACAGAAAACTCAGGGCTGGCAAAGGGGTTGCTCCAAAGAGCTTACCATGAAAGTAACCTGGGCCAGTTTCCGGGCATTCAACACAGACTGTGGAAGAGGAGGTTACAGCTTTTTTTTCTTCCTTTTTTTGGCTTGGGGATCATTTGGCCCACACCACCTGAACCTAATCCCATCAGGAGCCCTCAGAGTCCAGGCAAGCCACTACCCCTCCCCCCTTAGAGAGCAGGATCTTCTGAAAGAACCAGCTGAACCTAATCCCATCAGGAGCCCTCAGAGCTACTGAAAGGACAGAAAACTCAGGGCTGGCAAAGGGGTTGCTCCAAAGAGCTTACCTTGAAAGTAACCCGGGCCAGTTTCTGGGCACTCAACACAGACTGTGGAAGAGGAGGTTGCTGCTTTTCTTTTTCTTCCTTTTTTTTTGGCTCTGGGATCATTTGGCCCACACCACCTGAACCTAATCCCATCAGGAGCCCTCAGAGTCCAAGCAAGCCACAACCCCTCCCCCCTTAGAGAGCTGGGTCTTCTGAAAAAACAAACCTAGAGGCGAAGTCAAGATGGCAGCCTAGAAGGAGCATAGACCTGGCAGCCTGGACAGAGCTTTAGAGATCTTCCATATCTGCTCCAGCTGTCCAGGAAGTTTAAAACTCAGAGTAAACTCAGCCCAACTAAGCTGAACTCAATCCTATCAAAAGTCTCCAGAACACAGGGAAGCCCAGGCTCCCCATCTATCCTCATTGACTGCTGGACTTTAAGCCAATCAAAAGCCTCCAGAGGACAGGAAAGCTCAAACCCCCAACAACCCTCCCTCAGAGATTACACCAAGAGATCCTCTGTTAAAGCTCCAAGAGGGGAGACTGATAGAAGTCCCCAAAAAACAAAAAAATGAGAGGAACAAGAGCACAGACAAATACGGGGAGGAAAGAAGGGGTGAATTTGAACAAACAACAGAAACAGAAGAAAGAAACTACAATAGACAGCTACTACTCACCAAATGGAACAGAGGGGGAGAGATCAGCAAACTATAAACCAGAAATCCCAGCGAATTGGATACAGGCTGTGGAAGAACTCAAAACACAACTAAGAGAGGCTGAAGACAATTGGGGAAAGAACTTAAAAATTAAGATAAGTCATCTGGAAACAGAGGCACTTGAACTAAAACAAGAAAATAGTGTCCTGAAAGCCAAAATCATCCAGCTGGAAAATGAGGCAAAGGAGATGAAAGATGAGGCAAAGGAGATGAAAGATGAGATAAAGAGGATGAAAGATGAGATAAAGAGGATGAAAGATGAGATAAAGAGGATGAAAGATGAGATAAAGAGGATGAAAGATGAGATAAAGAGGATGAAAGACGATCTTCAAAGAAACTCAGACCAGAAGGAAAAAGACGACCAAAAAGCCAAAGATGAAATCCAATCTTTAAGAACCAGAGTAAAACAACTAGAATCAAGTGACTTCACAAGGCAGCAGGACACTATAAAACAAAACAAAAAGAATGAAAAAATTGATGAAAATGTGAAGCATCTCATTCACAAAACAGACGATTTAGAAAATCGTTCAAGAAGAGACAATTTAAGAATCCTTGGACTACCAGAAGACCACGACAAAAAAAAAAGCCTGGACATAATACTAGAGGAAATTATCCAGGAAAACTGTCCCGAAATCCTAGAACAAGAGGGGAAAGTGGAGATTGAAAGAATCCACAGATCACCCCCTGTATTTAATCCCCAACTGACAACACCAAGAAATGTTATAGCCAAATTAAAAAACAATCAGATGAAAGAACAGGTATTACAAGCTGCCAAGAAGAAACCATTCAGATACCATGGAAACATGGTGAGGGATAACACAGGATCTGTCTGCATCCACACTGAAGGACCAAAACGCATGGAATATGATATTCCGGAAAGCAAGGGAACTAGGCTTACAGCCAAGAATAAAATACCCATCAAAACTGACTATATTCTTACAGGGGAAAGTATGGTCATTTAACACAACAGAAGAGTTCCAAGCATTCATAAATAAAAGACCAGACTTGAACAGAAAATTTGAAGTCCAACCACAGAACTCAAGAGAATCATCAAAAGGTAATTAAAAAAGAGGGGAAAAACAACAACAACAACAAAAAAGGTTTTTTTTAAGAGACTCAATAAGTTAAAATGATATGTATCCCTATAAGAAAAGAGGTCATTGGCAACTCTTAAAAACTGTTGCTATCACCTAAGCAGCTAGAAGAACTACACTCAGAGGGAACACTGACAAACTGTATAGGATGAAAGGACAAGACATAAATAGGTATATAGATATATGCATGCATAAATACATATACATGTGTATGTATGTATATATATATGTATATATATATATACATACACATGACTAAAGCTAAAAAAGAAAAGAGGTTATGACTAAAAGAAATGGGAAAAGAAACAAATGGGGTTAAATTTATATGTCACAAAGAAGCTCAAGGCAGGAGCGGGGAGAATATCGAAACACTGGAAGGGTAAAGAGGTTGGAGATAGGAAATACTCAACTCTTACGTACTTTGAAACTGACCCAATGAGGGAAGAACAATCCAATCCATTGGGGAAGAGAATAGATTTGCGCCCTATAGGGGAGTAGAAGGTTAAAAAACAGACTGGTGGGGAGGGAAGCAGTACAAGGGAGGGAGAGGGTGGGGGGGGTAATTTTTAAAAAGACAACAGAGGAAAATAAGGGAGGGAATAAGAAGGGAGGGGGGTAGAAAGGGAAATACAAGGGGGACTGATTTAAAGTAAATCACTGGACTAAAAGGTAGAGCTGAAGAAGAAAGGTTAGAATTAGGGAAGGATATCAAAATGCCAGGGAGTCCACAAGTTACAGTCATAACATTGAACGTGACTGGGATGAACTCACCCATAAAACGTAGACAAATAGAAGAATGGATTAGAATCTAAAACCCTACCATATGTTGTCTCCAAGAAACACACATGAGGCGGGTAGACACCAACAAGGTCAGAATTAAAGGATGGAATAAGACCTTCTGGGCCTCAACTGACAGAAAGAAGGCAGGAGTGGCAATCATGATATCTGATAAAGCCAAAGCAAAAATAGACCTGATCAAAAGGGATAGGGAAGGTAATTATATTTTGTTAAAAGGGACTCTAGATAATGAGGAAACATCACTAATCAACATGTATGCACCAAATAATATAGCACCCAAATTTCTAATGGAGAAACTAGGAGAATTGAAGGAAGAAATAGACAGTAAAACCATATTAGTGGGAGACTTGAACCAACCATTATCAAATTTAGATAAATCAAATCAAAAAATAAATAAGAAAGAGGTAAAAGAAGTGAATGAAATCTTAGAAAAATTAGAATTAATAGACATATGGAGAAAAATAAATAGGGATAAAAAGGAATACACCTTCTTCTCAGCACCACATTGCACATTCACAAAGATTGACCAGACATTAGGTCACAGAAACATGGCACACAAATGCAGAAAAGCAGAAATAATAAATGCAGCCTTTTCAGACCACAAGGCAATAAAAATAATGATCAGTAATGGTACATGGAAAACCAAATCAAAAACTAATTGGAAACTAAACAATATGATACTCCAAAATCTTTTAGTTAGAGAAGAAATCATAGAAACAATTAATAATTTCATCGAGGAAAATGACAATGGCGAGACATCCTTTCAAACCTTTTGGGATGCAGCCAAAGCGGTAATCAGAGGTAAATTCATATCCCTGAGTGCACATATTAACAAACTAGGGAGAGCAGAGATCAATCAATTGGAAATGCAAATAAAAAAACTTGAAAGTGAACAAATTAAACCCCCCCAGAAGAAAGCCAAAATAGAGATCCTAAAAATTAAGGGAAATTAATAAAATCAAAAGTGATAGAATCATTGAACTAATAAATAAGAAAAGAAGCTGGTACTTTGAAAAAACAAACAAAATAGACAAAGTACTGGTCAATCTAATTAAAAAAAGGAAGAAAAACAAATTAACAGCATCAAAGATGAAAAGGGGGACATCACCTCTGAGGAAGAGGAAATTAAGGCAATCATTAAAAATTACTTTGCCCAATTATATGGCAATAAATATACCAATTTAAGAGATATGGATGAATATATACAAAAATACAAATTGCCTAGACTAACAGAAGAAGAAATAGAATTCTTAAATAATCCCATATCAGAAAATGAAATCCAACAGGCCATCAAAGAAACTTCCTAAGAAAAAATCCCCAGGGCCTGATGGATTCACCAGTGAATTCTATCAAACATTCAGAGAACAGTTAATCCCAATACTATACAAACTATTTGACATAATAAGCAAAGAGGGAGTTCTACCAAACTCCTTTTATGACACAAACATGGTACTGATTCCAAAACCAGGCAGGTCAAAAACAGAGAAAGAAAACTATAGACCAATCTCCCTAATGAATATAGATGCAAAAATCTTAAATAGGATACTAGCAAAAAGACTCCAGCAAGTGATCAGAAGGGTCATCCACCATGATCAAGTAGGATTTATACCAGGGATGCAGGGCTGGTTCAATATTAGGAAAACTATCCACATAATTGACCACATCAACAAGCAAACCAACAAGAACCACATGATTATCTCAATAGATGCAGAAAAAGCCTTTGATAAAATACAACATCCATTCCTACTAAAAACACTAGAAAGCATAGGAATAGAAGGGTCATTCCTAAAAATAATAAACAGTATATATCTAAAACCATCAGCTAATATCATTTGCAATGGGGATAAACTAGATGTATTCCCAATAAGATCAAGAGTGAAACAAGGATGCCCATTATCACCTCTACTATTTGACATTGTACTAAAAACACTAGCAGTAGCAATTAGAGAAGAAAAAGAAATTGAAGGCATTAAAATAGGCAAGGAGGAGACTAAGTTATCACTCTTTGCAGATGACATGATGGTCTACTTAAAGAATCCTAGAGATTCAACCAAAAAGCTAATCGAAATAATCAACAACTTTAGCAAAGTTGCAGGATACAAAGTAAACCCACATAAGTCATCAGCCTTTCTATATATCTCCAACACAGCACAGCAGCAAAAACTAGAAAGAGAAATCCCATTCAAAATCACCTTAGACAAAATAAAATACCTAGGAATCTACCTTCTGAGACAAACACAGGAACTATATGAACACAACTACAAAACACTCGCCACACAACTAAAACTAGACTTGAACAATTGAAAAAACATTAACTGCTCATGGGTAGGACGAGCCAATATAATAAAAATGACCATCCTACCCAAACTTATTTATCTATTTAGTGCCATACCCATGGAACTCCCAAAAAATTTCTTTACTGATTTGGAAAAAAACCATAACAAAGTTCATTTGGAATAACAAAAGATCAATGATATCCAGGGAAATAATGAAAAAAAAAACACAAATGAGGGGGGACTTGCAGTCCCAAACCACAAACTATATTACAAAGCAGCAGTCATCAAAACAATTTGGTACTGGCTAAGAGACAGAAAGGAGGATCAGTGGAATAGACTGGGGGCAAGTGACCTCAGCCAGACAGTATATGATAAACCCAAAGATCCCCAGGTTTTGGGACAAAAATCCACTATTGGATAAAAACTGCTGGGAAATTTGGAAGACAGTGTGGGAGAGATTAGGAATTGATGAACACCTGACACCCTACACCAAGATAAATTCAAACTGGGTGAGTGACTTAAACATAAAGAAGGAAACCATAAGTAAATTGGGTAAACACAGAATAGTATACATGTCAGACCTTTGGGAAGGGAAAGACTTTAAAACCAAGCAAGACACAGAAAGAATCACAAAATGTAAAATAAATAATTCCGACTACATCAAATTAAAAGGCTTTTGTACAAACAAAACCAATGTAACTAAAATCAGAAGGAAAACAACAAATTGGGAAAAAAACCTCTGACAAAGGTTTAATTACTCAAATTTATAAAGAGCTAAATCAATTGTACAAAAAATCAAGCCATTCCCCAATTGACAAATGGGCAAGGGACATGGATAGGCAGTTTTCAGATAAAGAAATCAAAACTATTAATAAGCACATGAAGAAGTGTTCTAAATCTCTGATAATCAGAGAGATGCAAATCAAAGCAACTCTGAGGTATCACCTCACACCTAGCAGATTGGCTAACATGACAGCTATGGAAAGTAATGAATGCTGGAGGGGATGTGGCAAAGTAGGGACATTAATTCATTGCTGGTGGAGTTGTGAACTAATCCAGCCATTCTGGAGGGCAATTTGGAACTATGCACAAAGGGCGATAAAAGAATGTCTACCCTTTGATCCAGCCATAGCACTGCTGGGTCTGTACCCCAAAGAGATAATGGACAAAAAGACTTGAACAAAAATATTCATAGCTGCGCTCTTTGTGGTGGCCAAAAATTGGAAAACGAGGGGATGCCCATCAATTGGGGAATGGCTGAACAAATTGTGGTATATGTTGGTGATGGAATATTATTGTGCAAAAAGGAATAATAAAGTGGAGGAATTCCATGGAGACTGGAACGACCTCCAGGAAGTGATGCAGAGCGAGAGGAGCAGAACCAGGAGAACATTGTACACAGAGACAAACACATTGTGGTATAATCGAACGTAATGGACTTCTCCATTAGTGGCAGTGTAATGTCCCTGAACAATCTGCAGGGATCTAGGAGAAAAAACACTATCCATAAGCAGAGGACAAACTGAGGGAGTAGAAACACCGAGGAAAAGCAACTGCCTGACTACAGTGGCTGAAGGGGACATGACAGAGGAGAGACTCTAAACGAACACTCTAATGCAAATATTAACAATATGGCAATGGATTGGAATCAAGAACACATGTGATACCCAATGGAATCACACGTCGGCTACGGGTGGTGGGAGGGAGGAAAAGAAAATGATCTTTGTCTTTAATGAATAATGTATGGAAATGATCAAATAAAATACTATAAAATTAGAAAAAAACTTCCCAGGGGGATAAATATTTAGTGTAGGTGTGATTCAACCTTTGCTATAACCCCTTCGTCCCCATCTATCTGGGGAACTTTCAAGGCAGCAAATATCACAGCCATTGTCTGAGCAGAGGTTTGGGGAATAGGATTGAATTGGGATTGGGAGCTGAAATAAATGTTTTGGACCCCTTGATTTCTTTAAGGGTATTTACTAATGACTTCAGTTAATTTATAGAGTGGGATTAATGGACTTTTCTGGGGGAAAAGATCTTAGTTCAAGTATAAACAGTATACCCATATGATCCATGTCAGAGAATAATTTCTAAATGTAGTCCCAATTTCTTGAAGGTAGATCTGATTAAGGGAGAACAAGTTCCAAAAGAAAACTATGGGCAGTGATGAGGTGAAGGTTTGTCATAATGTGACTGTTCTACCCCATTTGGTCTCCTTTTGTTGCAGTCATAGGAAGCCCACACTCTCCTTCTTTCGCTTGATTGTTATGGTCATGGCCTTAGAGAGAAGGAATTGAAAACTCTTATTCTAGAGAAAAGGAGAGTAAGGGGTGGCCTAATCACTGTCATAATATTAGAAGGATTATAATGTAGAAGGAGAAAACTTGTTCTATAACAAGTTTTAAGTTTTTGAAAGAAAGAAAGAAAGAAAGAAAGAAAGAAAGAAAGAAAGAAAGAAAGAAAGAAAGAAAGAAAGAAAGAAAGAAAGAAAGAAAGAAAGAAGAATGGTGGTTTCATAAAATAGTAAGTTCTCCATTACAGAAGGTATTTATGTGGAGGCAAGATGACCATTTCCTACCTCTACAAAAGTGGGATGGTTTGCCTTAGAGGTGGTGAGTCACCAATTCCTGGATGATGACACATCAGTTTTGTTACAGTAAAGATTCTTTTCCTTTATAACTTGGACTACATGGCCACTGGGGCCCTGGTGATTCTCGAATTCTGTGAATCTGTCTGGGATGCTGGGGAAGGGATTCTTGCATGGAACAGAAGGTTGGTATATATAATCTCTGAGGTCCCTTGAAGATTCTATGATTTTAGGCATTTGTGAACTTCCTATCTTCTTTTAGGTTCATGATCTAATTGGTGATCTGGTACGTATTAGTAGATCAGAGCTAATCTGTTCCCTCTGATCTGATTAGGTATGTGATCTAATCTGCTCCAGGTAAGGGAACAGAATGTTTTCTCCTATTGTGCAAATCTTGTCCAGTACTTCCTCTAAGTCCTCTGCAGAGACTGGTAATCCATTGCTTAGAAGGTAAGCCATTGATAAAATGTATTCAGGCAAAAGTCTTTCCTGCCAACTTTTCTACATTCCTCCAGTGCTCTTTCATTGAATAAAAAAAGTTTCAGAGGGAGGAAGTATTTTCTCAGATTGGAAAAAAGCCCTCCTGATGCCAGTCTTGGGAACGCCCATGGTGAAAAAATGTTTCAACTCACAATCACAAGAGAAATGTACATCAAAACAACTCTGAGGTTCCATCTCAAACCCAGAAAATTGGCAAAAATGACCAAAGAAGGGAGTAGTCAATGTAGGAGGAGCTAAGGAAGACAGGCCCACCAAAAGCTGTTGGTAGAACTGTGAATTGGCTCTGTTATTCCAGAAAGCACTTTAGGATTATGCTTAAAAAAAAAAAAAGTGACTAAAATGTGTATATTCTTTGGACCAGAGGTCTCATGGCAATGTACCCAAAAGAGATGAAAAACAGAAATAAAATTCCCATGTACATCAAAATGTTCATAGCAGATTTTTTTTTTTGTTATAGCAAAAAACTAGAAACAAAGTTAATTAAAGAATGGTTAAACAGATTGTGATACAGGAATAAAATGAAATGTTACTATGCCATAAGAAATGATGAATGTAAAGAATTCAGAGATCTATAAGAAGACTTATATGATGCAAAATGCAGTGAACAGAACCAGGAAGACAATATACATGACTATAATTACATAAATTGAAAGAACAAGAGAAATAACTGTGTAGTTATGCAGCTTTAAAGGAAAGAATGTTCTCTCTGGATTCTGGGAACCCGAGTTCAAATCACCACTCATTACCTCCATAACCTTGGTCTTTAAATCTCCCTTGCCTCAATTTTATCATCTGTAAACTGAGTATGTGGGACTGAATTAGAGGTTCCTTCCAACTTTGAATCAATGATCCCCAAACTAAGTTTAGCCTCAAAAAAGAGATGCACTTCTCTCCCTCTTTGCCAAGGTGGAGGATTTTGGGTATAGAAGACTGAATATGCTGTCAAACTTGATCACTATATTGGTTAGTCTGGTGAGCTACATTTTTGCTCTTTTTTCCAATTCTTGTTACAAGGATGGCTTGTTGGGTAGGGAAGGAGAAAGGGTACAATAGGAAATGAAACTGATATAAAAACAAATATATGACTTAAAATCTTAAAAAGGAAGATATGGTTACTAGTTATTTCCCATGGTAGATCTAAAGTCAAAAATCAACTCTTGTAGAGTGGGAATGTTTATATGAATAAATCAGTGAAATGATCAGACATCAGCCAACTTTCAGTTAAGTAAGGGAGGAAAGCCATTTCCTGCTTCCCAAAATAAGTGAAATATCCAGTTATTGGTTAGAGTCATTGTTTGGATCACCAGTGTAGGCCTAAATAATTACCTAGTGTAATTGCATGAAAGCCATATTTCCTGCCCTTTATGAATCAGTGATGTGTATATGTGGGGGATGGGGCAGTGATGAGAAATGCATGCACTCTTCTCTGCTCATCTCCTCCAACTCCTAAGTGATTTTAAGCAAGTATTTGTGTTTCTGAGAGTTTAAATGAATAATCTGTGGCTATGATTTGACAGCTCTGGGGACAGAAAGGATGTACATCACCCTTTGTTTCCTGAAAATGTTAAAGGAGTAACTATTGTCATCAAATAATGAATCAGGGCTCACATTTGCAAGGTATAATCCTAGGGATTATGAGTAAAATAATCACCCCGAATGTCATGATCCTCGTTGAGGAGGAATTTATCATCCAAAAGAAGTAAAGTCTTTAGAAAAATTAAAAAAAAAACATTGTCCAAGGTCACACAAAGCTCTTGACTTCTAGTCAAATGCACTTTTTACAGCACTATTACCAAAGTAGTATCCTGAGAGTCTCCTCACTCTGCTGACATCATCCTTTGATAACCTGAAAATTAGGGCAACAGAAATAAGATCCTTGAGGTCAAGGATTGTTTTCTTTTTGTCTCTGTACTTCCCCCAAGACCTTGCACTGATGACCTGCTATGTAGTAGAGACAGAAACTAGATGTGAGATTCCACTGGTATAGGGAACTCCCAGATGAAGAAACTCCTTCTACCAATGCTATTCAGCATTCTTTCTTACAACTTAAGAGTCACAGAGGTCCTTGGGGGCTGGTTTAGCTTTACCCAGCTTGTATAGAGTCAAGAGGGCACACCTGAACCCAGGTCTTCTTGGTTCCTGGGTTAGCTTTTTCTACTATACCAAAACCACAAAGAAACAATGGTCCTTAATAATGGCCTACTATGAAAGGAAATGCTCAGAACATTTCCTATTGATGAAGCTCTAGAACACAGATATTACCAGGAGGATCCTCAAGGGATCAACATGGTCTCTTCATTCCAGCATTCTCAGAATGAACAGGCAGGGGTCAACATGAGTCTTCAATCTCCCCAAATAGGACAATTAAATAAAGGACTCCTAAGGGGCAGCACCAGGGAAACGTCTGTATGGCTTTATTACCATAGTATTTAACTATTTGTCTAGGCTAGCTCATCAAATAAAAGGCAATATGTTTTTATTAGCTTGCCTATTTAAAAAAGGATTTGGAAGCAAGAGTCTATTTGCTTTGTTTCATTATAGTGCTCCTTTCTGTGATACACAGATCCTCTTTTTCTTTTGGAACATTATTACTATTTCTATTTCACACATACAATAAAAAGGCATTCTCCAGAAAAAGTTGCTAGGTACATTCTCTGCATTAATCCTGTTTCTAATGTGGGTACCACCATGCCTCTAGTTATCTAAATCAAAATCTTGGATATACAAAATCATACAGCGTGGAAGGAGTCAAAAGACTTGGCATCAAAGCACACTTCTGATTTGTACTATCTATGTTACTTTGGGCAAGTCACTTTTTTCCCTTGGACATCATTTTTTCTTCTTCAAAATAAGGAGAATAGAATGAATAGTTTTTGAAGTTCCTTCATGTTTTAGAAACATGATCCTGGGCTCTTCACATTCCTTCAGTCAGTCAACAAGTATTTAATTAAGTGCTTAATTAATGTACCTAGCATTGTGCTAAGTGCTAGGAATAAAAAGAAAGGAATTCCCACCCTAGAAGGAAACAATCATATAATAATACAATAATGCTATTATATCAGTAATAACATGTTAATTATGATTAATATTACATTACTATGAAATAACTTCAGCAGGGAAGGCATTAGCAAGCTATGGAGTCTAGGGAAGGTACCTACAGATTTGAGCTATAATGGCTGGGTAAAAACTCCTGGCACATATTACAGTGTATCCAAAGACTCCCCCTGAGAAATTTGCATTAATAGAGTTGACATTCAATGTCTCTAAGTCATGATCTTCAGAGTATCCCCAGAATATTCCCCTATCAGGCTCCTTTCCTGGCCAAATATCAGGACTTGAGTTGAGTCTTGAAGGAAGTCAGGGAAGTTGAGAGACAAAATTGAGGAGGGACAACTTTCAAGGCTGAGGGGCAGCCAGTGCGAAGGAAGAAAAGTGGAAAATGAATTACTATTATCTAACAGCAAGGAAGCCAATGTAGGTAGCTCATAGAGCTACATTAACTGGAGTAAAATATTAGAAGAATGGAAAGGTACAGAGGGACAAGGCTACGAAGAGCTTTAAATAACAAAAGATTATTTTAAATAACAAAAGTAATAGGGAGCCACTACAGTTTGCTAAGGAGGGAGGTGACATGATTAGACCTTCACCTTAGGAAAATCACTAGCAGAAGAGTGGAGGATGAATTGGAGTTGTAAGAGATGAGGTAGGGAGACCAATTAAAATGGCTATTACAACAGTTCCAGTGAAAAGTAAGTAAAGCCTGAACCAGAGTTCTGGCTGTTCAAATGGAAAGAAGAGGCTATATATAAAAGTAAAGATAGAGGAAACAAGATATAGCAATGGATTAAGATATGTGGGATAAGAATGAAGAGCTGAAGATAGTCACAAGGTACAAGTTTGTTGACCAGGAAAGAGGGTGGTTCTCTGGACAAAATCAAGAAAATTTAGAAGAGTAAGTTTGAAGAAATGGAAAGGCAAATATATACTGGATGAACTGAGTTTTGGATGACTGTAGGACATCCAGTTGGAGATAGGTCTAAGGGACAATCAGTGATGTGAGCTCTAGTTTGGAAGAAAGGCTAATGCGAGATATAAAGATCTGGAAATCATTTGAAAAAAGAAGATAATTGGATTAATGGGAATTAATAAAATCACCAACTGGTAGAATATAAAGCAAAAAAAAAAAGGAGAATAGGGCTCAGGTAGAGGTTTGAAGGATATCCACAGAAAGTAGGTGCTATTAAGAATCAGCAAAGGGGTAGCAACAAATTGGGAAATAATCTTCATAAAAACTTCTGACAAAGGTTTAATTACTCAAATTTACAAAGAACTAAATCAATTGTACAAAAAATCAAGCCATTCTCCAATTGATAAATGGGCAAAGGACATGAACAGGCAGTTCTCGGCCAAAGAAATCAAAACTATTAGTAAGCACATGGAAAATTGCTCTACATCTCTTATAATCAGAGAGATGCAAATCAAAACAACTCTGAGGTATCACCTCACACCTAGCAGATTGGCTAACATGACAGCTATAGAAAGTAATGAATGCTGGAGGGGATATGGCAAAGTGGAGACACTAATTCATGGCTGCAATCTAGACGCCACAAGCTTCCTCTCCCCGGCACCGAACGAAACAGACTACATCAAAGGAGCATAAAAATCACCTTTGGAGGAACAGAAGGACACCCCAGTACTCCCCAGTACTTCACAGAGGCAAAGGTACGTGGGGTTTGAACATTTCCACACTATAATAAGAAGGAGGGAAAGCTTGCACAGAAACGTGAACTGAGCCACCCTTCACCCCCCCACCTCCCCCACCAAACCAGAGTGAGCTACCTGAGCGCTCACTGGGACAGTGAATGAGTGGGGAACGTCTCTGTCTGGGGGGGGCACTCCAGGGTCCTTGGGATCTGGGGACTTCCAGGAAAAAACGTCTCAGGGCAGTTTCACTGGAGAACCCAGCGCTGAGCACAGGGGTCAGTGGAGCTGTACTTGGGGCAATTGCGCTGAACATCTCCACAGAGCTAAACACCAGGTGTGGACCACGCACTGATTATCTGGGCGGAGCTGAACACCTGGGCAGTGTGGCTGTGATCAGGGTCCCAGCGCTCTAAGAAACCTCGGAGAATGGGAAGAACTAGTCTGAGGCAACCTAAATGCACAGAAAACCCGCCCACATCACCCAGAACCCAGACCAAAAAGGAAAGGGGAATAAAACCACCAAAGGGATGGCTTACATGGCCCAAAATCAAGCCTCCAGGAAGAAAGGGAAAAAGGTGACTATTGAAAACTTTTATGGTGGAAGTACCCAAGGAAAAGAAGAGAATGAGGAGGAAATCCAAAAAAAAAATCAGAACATGCCTCCCAAAATGGAAACTATCAACAAGCTCTGGAAGATCTAAAACTGGAGCTTACCTAAAAGATGGAAACCTGGAAAGAAAAATGAAAGAGATCAGCAGTCTGACAGATAAGACTGCTCAATTGGAAAAAGAGCTCGAAGCATCCAATAGAAGGGCAAACAAAGCTGAAAAGCAAAACCAGTCCCTAACGACCAGAATCAAGCAACTTGAAGAAAGTGAGATGATAAAACAGCAAGAATCAATAAAGCAAACCCAAAAAATTAATGAATTAGAAGAAAACATAAAATATCTCACTGAGAAGGTTACCGATCTGGAAAACAGAGGGAGAAGAGAAAACCTCCGAATGATCGGTCTCCCAGAAAAACCAGAGATAAACAATAAACTCGATATTATTCTACAGGAGATTATAAAAGAAAATTTCCCCCACGTTCTCGAGCAAGGGGGCAAAATAGAAATAGAAAGGATTCATAGAACACCTTCTATACTAAATCCCCAAAAGACAACCCCTAGGAATGTAATTGCCAAATTCAAGAGCTTCCAAGTAAAGGAGAAAATCCTACAAGAAGCCAAGAAGAGGAGCTTCAGATATAAAGGGGCTCCCATAAGGATCACACACTACTTAGCAGCTAACACACTAAGAGACCGCAAAGCATGGAACACGATATTTAGAAGGGCAAGAGAGCTGGGTCTCCAACCAAGAATCAACTACCCAGCAAAACTGACTATATACTTCCAGGGGAAAGTATGGGCATTCAACAAAATAGAAGATTTCTAAGCATTTGCTAAGAAAAGACCAGAGCTCTGTGGAAAGTTCGATATCCAAGCTCAGAAAGCAAGAGAAACATGAAAAGATAAATATGAAAAAAAAGGGAAAAGGAGATGAATCTTATCTTTTTCTTTAAGTCAAACTCTCTTCTATAAGGACTACATTTACATCAAATTATATATATTAATATGTAGGGAAAATGTTTTGTGTAACTCTCAAAAATTGTAGCATCATAAGAGTAGTTAGAAGAAATATGCATAGGGAATGATTGGGGCATTAAGAAGATTTGGGGAAAGTGGGGGCAAAGAAAGGAAAAGGGAGGGGGGGACCATCAATAATACTAAGACTTACTTCAAGAAATAGGGGGGAACTTAATAGAATAATCTTTCACATATAAAGATACACATGGGAAGGGGAGGGGAAGAACTCTCATATGAGAAGGAGAGGAAGAGAACATGAACTGGAATTACTTAAACCTTACTCTCAGTGAAATTAAATCTGAGAGGGAAGAACATCTAGATCCAGTGGGATACTGAAATATATCTTATCCATTAGGGCAAGAAAGAAAGGAAAATTAAGGGGAGGGAGGGAGCATAAAAAGGGAGGGAAGAGGAGGGGGGAGGGAGCATAAAAAGGGAGGGAAGAGGAGGGAGGAGGGGAAGGGAGCACAAAAAGGGAGGGGCTAGAAAGGGAAGCATCTCAAGGGAGGGGACTAGGGGGACTGACCTAAAGCAAATCACTGGTTCAAAAGGAGATAGCTAAAGAAGAAAGGTCAGAACTAGGGGAAGATATCAAAATGCCAGTGAATCCACAAATGACAATCATAACTTTGAACGTGAATGGGATGAACTCACCCATAAAATGTACACAAATAGCAGACTGGATTAGAACCCAAAACCCTACCATTTGTTGTCTTCAAGAAACACATATGAGGTGGGTTGGCACTCACAAGGTTAGAATTAGAGGTTGGAGTAAGACCTTTTGGGCCTCAACTGGTAAAAAGAAGGCAGGAGTTGTAATCATGATATCTGACAAAGCCAAAGCACAAATAGACCTGATCAAAAGGGATAGGGAAGGTAAATATATTCTGTTAAAAGGGAGTATAGACAATGAGGAAATATCGCTAATCAACATGTATGCACCAAATGGTATAGCATCCAAATTTTTAATAGAGAAACTAGGAGAATTGAAGGAGGATATAGACAGTAAAACCATATTAGTGGGAGACTTGAACCAACCACTATCAAATGTAGATAAATCAAACCAAAAAATAAACAAGAAAGAGGTAAAAGAGGTGAATCAAATTTCAGAAAAATTAGAGTTAATAGACATATGGAGAAAAATAAATAGGGACAAAAAGGAATACACCTTCTTTTCAGCACCACATGGCACATTCACAAAGATTGACCAGACATTAGGTCACAGAAACATGGCACTCAAATGCAGAAAAGCAGAAATAATAAATGCAGCCTTTTCAGATAACAAGCCAATAAAAATATTGATCGGTAAGGGTACATGGAGAGCCAAATCAAAAATTAATTGGAAATTAAATAATATGATACTCCAAAATCGGATAGAGAAGAAATCATAGAAACAATTAATAATTTCGTTGAAGAAAATGACAATGGTGAGACATCCTTTCAAACATTATGGGATGCATCCAAGGCAGTACTTAGAGGAAAATTCATATCCCTGAGTGCATATATTAACAAATTGGGAGGACAGAGATGAAGGAATTGGAAATGCAAATAAAAAAACTTGAGAACGAACAAATTAAAAACCCCCAGAAGAAAACCAAAATAGAGATCCTAAAAATTAAGGGAGAAATTAATAAAATTGAAAGTGACAGAACTATGGACCTAATAAATAAGACTAGAAGCTGGTACTTTGAAAAAACAGACAAAATAGACAAAGTATTGGTCAATCTAATTAAAAAAAGGAAAGAAGAAAGGCAAATTAACAGCATCAAGGATGAAAAGGGAGATCTCACCTCCAATGAAGAGGAAATTAAGGCAATCATTAAAAAATACTTTGCCCAACTATATGGCAATAAATATACCAACCTAGGTGATATGGATGAATATTTACAAAAATACAAATTGCCTAGACTAACAGAAGAAGAAATATATTTCTTTAAATAATCCCATATCAGAAAATGAAATCCAACAGGCCATCAAAGAACTTCCTAAGAAAAAATCCCCAGGGCCTGATGGATTCACCAGTGAATTCTATCAAACATTCAGAGAACAGCTAACCCCAATACTATACAAACTATTTGACATAATAAGCAAAGAGGGAGTTCTACCCAACTCCTTTTATAACACAAACATGGTACTAATTCCAAAACCAGGCAGGCCAAAAACAGAGAAAGAAAATTATAGACCAATCTCCCTAATGAATATAGATGCAAAAATCTTAAATAGGATACTAGCAAAAAGACTCCAGCAAGTGATCAGAAGGGTCATCCACCATGATCAAGTAGGATTTATACCAGGGATGCAGGGCTGGTTCAATATTAGGAAAACTATCCACATAATTGACCACATCAACAAGCAAACCAACAAGAACCACATGATTATCTCAATAGATGCAGAAAAAGCCTTTGATAAAATACAACACCCATTCCTACTAAAAACACTAGAAAGCATAGGAATAGAAGGGTCATTCCTAAAAATAATAAACAGTATATATCTAAAACCATCAGCAAACATCATCTGCAATGGGGATAAATTAGATGTATTCCCAATAAGATCAGGAGTGAAACAAGGATGCCCATTATCACCTCTATTATTTGACATTGTATTAGAAACACTAGCAGTAGCAATTAGAGAAGAAAAAGAAATTGAAGGCATTAAAATAGGCAAGGAGGAGACCAAATTATCACTCTTTGCAGATGACATGATGGTCTACTTAAAGAATCCTAGAGATTCAACCAAAAAGCTAATCGAAATAATCAACAACTTTAGCAAAGTTGCAGGATACAAAATAAACCCACATAAGTCATCAGCATTTCTATATAATTCCAACACAGCACAGCAGCAAGAACTAGAAAGAGAAATCCCATTCAAAATCACCTTAGACAAAATAAAATACTTAGGAATCAATCTCCCGAGACAAACACAGGAACTATATGAACACAACTACAAAACACTCTCCATACAACTAAAACTAGACTTGAACAATTGGAAGAACATTAACTGCTCATGGGTAGGATGAGCCAATATAATAAAAATGACCATCCTACCCAAACTCATCTATCTATTTAGTGCCATACTCATGGAACTTCCAAAAATTTTTTTTACTGATTTGGAAAAAAACCATAACAAAGTTCATTTGGAATAACAAAAGATCAATGATATCCAGGGAAATAATGAAAAAAAAACACAAATGAGGGGGGACTTGCAGTCCCAGATCTCAGACTATATTATAAAGCAGTGGTCATCAAAACAATTTGGTACTGGCTAAGAGAAAGAAAGGAGGATCAGTGGAATAGACTGGGGGCAAGCAACCTCAGCAAGACAGTATATGACAAACCCAAAGATCCCAGCTTTTGGGACAAAAATCCACTATTTCATATAAACTGCTGGGAAAATTGGAGGACAGTGTGGGAAAGATTAGGTTTAGATCAACACCTCACACCCTACACCAAGATAAATTCAAAATGGGTGAATGACTTGAACATAAAGAAGGAAACTATATGAAAATGAGGCGAACACAGAATAGTATACATGTCAGACCTTTGGGAAGGGAAAGACCTCAAAACCAAGCAAGAATTAGAAAGAGTTACAAAATGCAAAATAAATCATCTGGAATAAATCAAATTAAAAAGTTTTTTGTACAAACAAAACCAATGTAACCAAAACCAGAAGGGTAGCAACAAATTGGGAAACAATCTTCATAAAAACCTCTGACAAAGGTTTAATTACTCAAATTTACAAAGAACTAAATCAATTGTACAAAAAATCAAGCCATTCTCCAATTGACAAATGGGTAAAGGACATGAACAGGCAGTTCTCGGCCAAAGAAATCAAAACTATTAATAAGCACTTGAAAAAGTGCTCTACATCTCTTATAATCAGAGAGATGCAAATCAAAACAACTCTGAGGTATCACCTCACACCTAGCAGATTGGCTAACATGACAGCTATGGAAAGTAATGAATGCTGGAGGGGATGTGGCAAAGTGGGGACACTAATTCATTGCTGGTGGAGTTGTGAATTGATCCAGCCATTCTGGAGGGCAATTTGGAACTACGCCCAAAGGGTGATAAAAGACTGTCTGCCCTTTGATCCAGCTATAGCACTGCTGGGTTTGTACCCCAAAGAGATAATAAGGAAAAAGACTTGTACAAGAATATTCATAGCTGCACTCTTTGTGGTGGCCAAAAATTGGAAAACGAGGGGATGCCCTTCAATTGGGGAATGGCTGAACAAACTGTGGTATATGTTGTTGATGGAATACTATTGTGCTAAAACTAATAATAAAGTAGAGGAATTCCATGGAGACTGGAACAACCTCCAGGAAGTGATGCAGAGCGAGAGGAGCAGAACCAGGAAAACATTGTACACAGAGACTGATACACTGTGGTACAATTGAAGGTGATGGACTTCTCCATTAGTGTCAATGCAATGTCCCTGAACAATCTGCAGGGATCTAAAAAACACTATCCACAAGCAAAGGATAAACTGTGGGAGTAAAAACACCGATGAAAAGCAACTGCTTGACTACAGGGGTTGAGGGGATATAACTGAGGAGAGACTCTAAATGAACACTCTAATGCAAATACCAACAACAGGGAAATGGGTTTGAGTCAAGAACACATGTGATAACCAGTGGAATCGTGCGTCGGCTATGGGAGAGGGAAAGGTGGTGGGAGAGGGGGAGGGAAGGAAAAGAAAATGATCTTTGTTTCCAATGAATAATGTTTGGAAATGACCAAATAAAATAATTTTCAAAAAAAAAAAAAGCTATCAGGGATGGCCAAAGAATTTGCATTTCATGAAGAAGGTATAATTTAAGATTTGGAAAAATCTGAGAAGTTTAGTAACCATCCCCTAGGACTATAACATAACACAATGTAACTGAAAGAGAAAAATTCTTCTAGAAAGAAAAAAATCAAACAGAGCAAGACCTCCTAAGCCACAATGGTCTAAAAAATGCATATAGAGGAGATTAGTGCAGTGATGGCAAAGAATTTGCACTCATGCCCAGCCAGCACAGGACATTTTTGTGCATGCCCCACCCTTCTGACCAATCACCCAAAGGGAGCACTTCCTCCACTTTCTAGGGTAATGTGGGGGGCTCACAGGCAATTTGAAGTTGCAATTTGGGCATGCGAACTTGAAAACCTTAGCCAACACTCGACTAGAGTCTCCTCCTGATTGGGAAAGAATAGACATGCTAACCTATCAGAGAAAATAATTCTGTCTCTGATGCCTATGACTTGCATGAGCTAAGCAATTAACCTCTCTGAGTCTCAGATTCTCCATTTGTAAAAAGAAAGGACTGGATTAGTTGGTCTTGGAGGTTCCTTAAAACCTGTTTTCCTAACCTACCTTTGTAGCATTCTCTCATTAGTTTCTTTCATATGCCCTAGAAATTCTTGAATCCATAAGCCTAAAGGTTTGTCATTGGAAGGGAGAAATGCTGAGACTAGGAAAGAACAGATATTTTTAGGAAGAACAACCATTAACTACTCACATTCCTCAACATTAAGAAATGGTTTCTGAAAGCATGCTGGAGAGCACATTTAGTGGAGTTCAGAAATCATTCCCTGAAAGGGTCATAATGCAGAAGAAATGTGTCCCAAGGATAATGCAATGGAAATAAAGCAAATGAATAAAAATGTTAGGAGCAAAAAAGGAAAATAATGCCATTAAAGGCTAATAACATTTATTAGCTAAAGTACCAAGACAATGAGTGAGGTAAAAGAAAATAAGCATTTTTACAAAATGAAAAGGATTTTCAGGGTTTTTTTCATATTTCAACAGTTTTTTAAAGGAAAAGGTAAATTGAACACCCTTTTTCCAACTATCTTTTTCTAGTCTAAAATCATTATTCTCCCAATTGCATCAACCCTTACCTCAATTCATTCAATCCTCTTCTACAATTAACAATTTTAACATAAAATTTAACAAAATTAAAATAAAATCAGTGAAAAAAGATTGACAAGAAATATAAAGATATTATCTTCTTTTTAGAAATTAACTCTTTAGTCAGTCAGTAAACATTTACTATGTGCCTATTATGTGCCAAACAAACTCTGTGCCAAGTATCAGGGATATGAAGAAAGGCACAAGACAATCCCTGGTTTTAAGTAGCTCCTGTTCTAATAGGGAAGGCAGCATACAAAGAATTATGTTCAAACAAGCTACAGGCAGGATCAACCAGAAATAATAAGAGGGAAAGCTACTGAAATTAAGGAGGTGATGGGAAAAGTCTTCCCATCAAAGATGGAATCTTAGTTGGGTCTTGAGAGAAGGAGAATGTTGTAGGGATGGGAGATTAGTCAACAAAAATTTATTAAAGTGAGAGATGTGTCATTAGATCCAAAAGTACATAGGGGTGGGAAGTATAAGGAGACTGGAAAGGTTGAGGAAGGGCAGGTTATAAAGGTCTTTTAACACCAAACAGAATATTTTATATTTTATCCTAGAGAGGATAGTCATTGGACTGCACTAAGAAAGGGAGAAGGATAAGACCTGCATCCTTCCCTCCTTCTAAAAGTTTAATATTTTTATTATCATCTTGGATGGCATTTACATTGTATTTTAAGATCTAGAATGCTATTTCCAAAGGGGGGGGGAGGGAAAGTGTTCTACATAATTTTATTTAACTTGATGGAATGGCTTTTTTAAAATTTCCAATACATAGTAGTGTCTTGCACATGCTATTGTTCAGTCATTTCAATCACTTTCAAATGACCAAATATGGGGTTTTATTGGCAAAGACAATGGACTAGTTTGCCATTTCCTTCTCCAGATCACTTTACAGGAATGTAAATGAAACTGAGGCAAACAGGGTTAAGTAGTTTGCCCAGGGTCGAACAACTAGTAAATATCTAAGGCCAGATTTGAACCTCATAAAGATGATTCTTCTTGACTCAAAGTCCAGAGTTCAATCAACTGCACCACCTAGCTGCCTTGTCTCAGGCATAGTAAGTACCAAATAAAATATACCTGTTGGATTGAATTTATCTTCATATGGCAACCTCTGAGACACTACAGACAACTTCCCCATTTTACAGTTGAAGAAATTAAGTCTTGTATAAAAGTCTAAGTGATCACACAGTGTCTGAGGTAGGATTCAGAATCAGGTTTTTCTGATGCCAAATTGAACACTCTTAACAATCATGTCATACCTCTTTCTTTTTTACAGTTCTCTTTCCCCTCATTTTCTAACCTCCTTAAAAATGGGGGTGGAGGAAATCACATTACAATTTCCTAAGTAAAGAATATATATTTCCCAGTGACAGAATTACTACATTTTAACTGCAACAAAGAAAACTAATTTTGAAAACACAGATAGTGTTAAGAGAGGTGAACTATTCCCCCGAAAGTCTTTTCCAACAAAAATACAAATTAGCAGCTGGATTGTATGAGATATAAATGAAAATGAAAATCTCACTGAAATAAATGAGTAGGTTTGAAATCCTCTCTCTTCTGTTACTAGGGTCTGCAACTCAAAACATTCTCTGCATGCTAACCTGCCATATGTTTGACATCAATTACTACTTCGCTCTTTTTCTATATTAGGCACTGGCCTCCTAAACATTTTTGTCTTTATTAAAACTGATATATTGATATGTTCCTGGGGTATTTATCATTATTTTAACTAAATGTTTGGCCAAATAGTCCTGGTAGTAATGAAAATGTTAGTATGTTACCCACAAATATATAATCATCTTTTTGTCTTTCTTGTTCTAAAATTACACTAATATAGCTTGGAAGCTCCACAGGTGACCTCAAATATTAAGAGAGTCAAGGAAGGCCTACAGGATGTGGGGGTGGATCTTTTATGGAAGATTGATGGTACAATATGGATGATATCACATTAAATAAGAATATGTATCTAATTAAGTTACTATAGGACCATAATGGCGAATCTATGACACGTGTTTCAGCACTGACATATGTAGCCATTTTTGATGGCACGTGGCTGTATGCAGGCTCTGTGCACCTTGGGCCCCGGAGCCACTTGCCCGAAGCTGTGACTGTGGCCATGTCCCAGTTGGGGGGGAGAGGGGGAGCTTCTCCACACACTGGCTTCGGGGCCAGGGGGTTAGCAGCAGCAAGTGGTGTGTGCCAGGGGGCTGGGGCATGTGGGGCTCCCATGGGGAGTGGGGAGGATGAGTGAGGGCAATGAAGAAGCCGGTGAGGGAAAGCAGGCTGGCTGGGGGCAGCTGAGAGATGGGCCAGGCCTGGGGAAGACTGGGTGGGGCTCTGGCCCACCTGCAACAGAGAAGTGCCTGGAACCAATTACCAAACACTTTTAGCATCCTGAAAAATACAGCAATGGCTTTACTCACAATTTTTCCCTCTACATACTTTTGTGAGACCTTATTCTCAGCATTAAATAATATCAAAACCAACAAAAGAAACAAGATTGACAGATAAGTTAGTAGCGCTTGCTTGGGCTTGAAGTGTACAAAATACCAACCTTCAATTGAAGATTTAGCCAATGAAACTCAGCAACAAAAAAAAGTCACTAATAATCAGGTTAGTTAAAGAATTCCCTCCTCCCCTTCACTTATCTTAGTTCATGGCACCCCACACAAGTTAAATAATATCAAGACCAACAAAAGAAACTGACTAACAGATGAACAAAGAAGTCACTAAGCAGGTAGGTTAAATAATTAGTTTTTGCTTTATTAAATATAGTTATATATTACAATTATACATTTTTGTTATTTAAACTATAAATATCATGAAATTATGGGTTTTTTCTCCAAGTGACATACCACCCCAGTTATGCTAGGTTTTTTGGTGAATTTTTACACACCAAGCTCAAAAGATTGCCCATCACTGCTATAGGGTGTTTTAAAGAGGAGGAGAGAGGGGATGAAGAAGAAAGGAGATGACCTTCCCCTGCCTTTAAGTAATTGTAATCATACTCTTGACCCCTAAGGCTTCTGTTCACCAAGAAACTCTGATAGATGGCAAATGTCCTCTTTCTAATTAATAGATTTCTCTGAGAATGTTGCCCCCTCTTTAAAAATCTTCAGTGATTCCTCTTTGTCTACTGAATAAAATACAAACTTCTGATACTGTTACTTAAAGTCTTCCCCAACTAGATTCAGCCTATTACAATAGAAAATGGAGCAACTCTGAAGTCAGAGAACTTAAGTTGAAAATTTGCCTCTGAAGCTTACCATCTGCATCACTTTGGATAAGTCACTTAATATATAAAGGCTTCAGGCCCCCTTCCCTGAGGTCTCTCAGATCCTTTCCTTTTAGGTTTATGAAACTGATTTCTAACCTATCTATCTTTACTATTTTCTCTACCTTCTTGTAAGGGGTAAAGAAATGTGAGGGGTTTTTATAAAAGGTTGGACTGGATTATTTAAGAATAGGGTCACCAGGAATTTGATTCCAAAAAGATTTATTTTAACAATTTATTTATAAAATATGGAAAGACTGAAAGTAAGAAAAATCAGAAAGAGGAGAGGGTGAGATATCTAGGCTACACATTAAGTACTTTTGTTCTGGGCCCAGGCTCAATCCAGGCAGGGCTAGTTAGTCCTTAGCAGGAGGGGCCTCGGCCTTGAGTCAAGGACCTGGGGATGCAGGGAGCCTCTCTAAAGAGAGTAGGTCTCTCCTGAGGCCTACAGAAAATCCAGGAAAGGAGTCAGCCTTTCACTCACCATGTATCAGTCCAAAGGGAAGCAGTCTGAGATCTCAAGCCTGAACTCCTACAAAGTCAAGTTGAAGACTGCAGAGCCCCCTCACAGGAAGAGCTTAAGATTTTTAAAGATCATTTATTTTCATTACTTCCTGGAACTTCCTTCATTTTATGTGTATCAATTGCAGCTAAAGCTTTTGCTTAGGACTACCCAGTGGGTAGTCAATCAATTCTGATTCATCACCCACTATCACACAGGTGGGTCACAGACCTTCCCCACTCAAGTGTGATTGTGGTGTATATAATTTTGGTGATTAAATCTAAAAATGGGAAGGGGAGAGTTAATTTAAACTTCACACTCTCTTAAACAAGGCAGCAAGGTGGCACAATAGAAAGAGTTCAGGACTTGGAATCTGGAAGATGAGCTCAAATCCTGACTTAATATTTACCAGCTGTGTTATCCTAGGCTAATCATTTAACCTCTGCCTGTCTCAGTCTCAGTTTCCTCATCTATAACGTGGGGATCATAGGGTTCTTGTGAAAATAAAATAATATTTTAAAAGCTTTTTGGAAACCTTAAAACAACATATAAATGGCAAGTGTTTTTATTGTTGTTATATTAGTTTTCTTCATATTCTCTGGCTGCCAGTCAAACTGGACTTCTCTCTTTTCCTCCTGTCCCTGTGTTTTTGCTACTGTCATCCCATATGCTTAAACATCTAAAGTCCCTCTCTGCCCTGAAAGACCTCACTCAGGTGTCCCTTCTTTCATGAAGCCCCTCCCTCCATTTCCCCACTTAGTAGCTGAAAATAATTTGTATTATTATACACAGAAACTGCTATCCTGTAATGAAAATCAACTATGAAGGACTTTCCTACACTAATCAAGATGATTCAAGACAATTCTAAAGGATCTGTGAGAACTCTGTGTCTCTGTTTCTCTTACTTTTCAATGTTAAGTTTTCCATAATTTGAGGATTTCTATATTGTTAGTCCATCAAGTCAAGTAATGATTGTGCTTCCAATTTTTCATCCACAGGATCTACTGTAAACAATGGCCTCCATAGGATATTTGATAAAAATTAAAATAAAAAAATAATAAATAATATTACTATTATTTATTAGTTATACATTAATAATAATAAAAATAAAAATTTAACAAAAATAAAAATTAAATTAAAAAATTAAAAACAGAAACAGCCTCTGACCTCAAGGTATTTACATGCTACAAGGGAATATGAAACATACACAGATAAGTAGCTTTAAGGAAGTTAATAATAAGTAAATAAAAGAATAGGTTTGAAAGAGCTAGGACTTGAGCCTTAAGAATTCTTAGAGGCAGGGGGAAGGAGGTAAACAATACACATTAGGATGTGTAAGTCTATCAATCAATTAGGATTGGTACTAGATACTGGGGATACAATAACAAAGACAAACCAGTCCACACTCTCACTTTAATGAGGAGAAACAAGATTAGCATATATAGCTACAAATAGATACAAAATGGTTTAAGGAGATGGAACTGGTGGGCATAGGGAATCAGGAATGAGTTTCAATTTTTAAAAATGAAATATCCATTTAAAATAACTCAGCCATTTCTCTTTTCAAAAGAAAAGGATAAAAACAGTAGTGTCATTTCCACCCATTCCCTGAAAAGGTTGGGGTAAGGAAAGAGAATTTCACTAAGGGGTTAAAGGGAGCAGAAAGCATAGGCTGATGAGATCTAACCACTTTCCAGTTTCTATCCACATCACAGTTTTGGGGAGAGCCTATGCTAGGATAAAAAAGAAATGGTATATAATGGTGTATCATGAATTGCCTGACACTCCCTCCCAAACAATAAATGGGACCTCTGTGCTCAGTGATCATGAGAAGATAGCTAACTTTAGGCAGTCACTGAAAGTCAACCTTGTATGTTTTTAAGAGTGTTGAGTTACAGCCAGACCTATATAAATCACCTGTTTCAGTCATGAAAAGTAGAAGAGAAAGAAGCAGGTTGTCTTTTTAAAAAGTCAAGAAATATTTAAGTACCTACTATGTACCATGCACTGCAAAAGCAATTCTTCCCCTAGAGTAACCCACAATCTCATGAAGAAGAGACAACTTGAAAACACCCATGTACAAATAAGATAAAGGATAAACTGGAGATGATCTCAAGTTAAGCACCAACATCAAGGAGAATAGGAAAGTAAAATTTCAGAGGTCAATGACCCAAACTTTATCCATTCCACATGCCAGTCACACCTTGCAGACATGATTTGCTTTGCAGCAAGAAAACAGTATTTAAAAAGTACCACAGTATAACAAAACACTGAATTTTTAGTCAAAAGGTTCAGATATGAATTGCAGGGAAATCTGTTACTTCTTATGTGACCTTGAGCCAGTTACTTTAATCACTCTAGCTCTCTATTTCCTCACCTGTAAAATGATTTCTGAGGTGCTTTTCAGTTTTAAATTCTATAATCCTATTATGATGATAACCCATTGCTGTGAAAAAATTTTAGTGTGATAGTATGGTTTCAAAATTAAGTGCCATTTTAAACTCCTTGGCAACCATTTTTACATAGCTTTCTGGCAGATCAAACTCAGGTTTTCAATATTTGTGGCTGCCATAACTTTAGAGTTACTTAATTTAGTTTCTGAAGCATTAGCTGCATTTCAAATAAATTTGGAAGCAGAACCAAGTCACATTATAGTCACTTTCTTAGTTGTAGGAGGAATGGATGTCATGTGTCAGCTACTACCAAGACCAAAGTTGCCACTAATTACTGTAGCTTGCCCAGACTTCACAGAACTCCTACATGACAGGAATTATTTTCTTCATTAATCCAGGTCTCTTGTGATGAGACTTGACAAGTTTTTGAAGAGTTCTGGAAACAGATTTCCTCCCCACAGGGGAGAAGAAAAATAAAACTGTATAACTATAAGACATTCAGATATCCTTCCCACATTGTGACTTTCCCCTTCATGATTTCTATATATTTTGTGTTGGCATAAGAAATTAAATGGGAATGCTTTGTGAAAGACAGCACATGACACAGAAAAAATTTAGAAACTTAGAAAAAAATGAAATATGTATTTATCTTTTAATACCATTACTATACATAATTTCTTTTACTGTAAACACTTCATAAAAGAAAAAGAAAAAATTCAGACTTCTCTGGTATGAAGGGTGAGCCAAAAAATATTATGTGGATTTTTCAGATTGAAGGATGAGGTGGGGATAAGAATGTGCTACACCATTAACCCCTGAGTTGTGGGAGGGATACTTGTAATCCTGTTTTCCCATGAGCCATTTGTCTCATGTGGCAGTCTACCACTGAAAAGTGGACATGATGGTAGTAGTTAAAGTTTGTTAATTCCACGAGTACAAATTCTACAAGTTGGAATTTAGACTGAACAAGGAATGAATAATGGGTTTGCTGTCATAAAATCCACAGTGGGCCAAGAACTCTATTGTATATTTGCTCCTTCTGAAAGTAACTCACTGTATTCCCTACTTCCACAAGACAGTAAATCCACAATGACAGAGATAAGGGTATCATTTATGGAATCTACATAGAGAGGTCTTTTTTACATTACAATCAGCAATATCAAAGTTTGTATGTTTACAGTGATAACTCATTTATCCATCAGCCTATCTAATACAAAAATATAGAACTCAAGGGATAGATTGCACTTCTGAATTTATTAAAGTGTAAAGAATTGATGGTAAAAAAAAATCCTTTATGAATGCAGTTCTATACTTTCTCTAAAGTTAATAGTTTATCTGCAGTTGAAGTGGCCTAGTAAGTCACACTAAATTTTTCATAGCTATTGACCGAGTTTTAAGAAAAGGGTCATGTTTACTAGCATTGTGGAGTTTAAGGGAACCAAATTGTTCCAATCACAAGATAACATCAGGTTGAACTATATTGTGAAACCCAGTCAAAATAAAGATATTTTTACTTAAAAAAAAGTTAATGGCTTTAGAGCACTGAAAGTAAAGCCACTTATTTGGGATCACACAACCAAAATGTATCAAAGGCAACATGTTAAATCAGGTCTTCTGGTTTCTATGCTGGTTCATTAAACATTGCTGCTTCTCATACCTCAAAAACAAAAACCACCACCAACAAAACCATGGACCCAAGCAACTAAAAGAGTTCTGGAAAAGACCTCCACTATAAATTATGCAATTTGCAGAGAAGCTCCTAAGACCTCATGCCTCTCTGATCCCATTTGTTTTTGTTTTGGACAAACTCTAAAAAGCTTACTTGGTTTCACAATCTAGACCAAATCAGAGATATTAAACTGGGGAGTGGAGGAAAAAGTTAACAGAGGAAGGTAACGAAAAAGGCAGTTAAAAAGATGGAAAAATGATACAAAGCAGACATGAGAACATTATGGTATAACAGAAAGAGTACTTGATTCAGAGAGAAAAGATCAGTGTTCAAATTCCACCTCTGATCCTAGATGCCTGTCTGGACAGAATCCTGAAGAGTTCTGGGACTGATATAACATACCAAAAAACTGAGTTCAAATGCACTTTCAGATACTATCTAGTTGGGTGACTGGGAAAGTCATTTACGCACCATCTGCTCAGTTTCTTCATCTGTAAAATGGGAATAATAGCACTTCTTTTCCAAGTTTGCTGTGAGGTTCAAAAGAGATATTTGTCAAATATTTTGCAAACCTTAAAGCATTACATAAATGTTCAGCATTACGATTCCTTTGTATGATTTTAAGCAAGGCATTTCACCTCTATGGGGATCAGTTTCTTCATTGTTTTAAAAAAGAAAGCATATCCTAAATAGTAGGCATTTAATAAATGTTGAATTGATAAGGAGAGAAGGTTGGCCTGACTCTTGTACAATTTTAAAGTTCTAAGATTCAAAAAGTATAGTCTATGGCCATTCAATCTGAAGGTAATCTCCTCTATCTTCCTTAGTAGTCCCTATGATCATCACCACAGCACGCACAATAACTATCATTTACCTCGAGTCATAGTTAGCAAAATTGAGTCATATTCCTTCTATACATTTTTTTAAAAATCTCTGCTAAAATACCTATTAGAATGCCTCACTAGGTCAACAAGGTGATTTTATCTTCACAAATTATAGGGGGGGAAGCAACGTCTAGCAGGTGCTGCAGTTCAATGATAAGTCTTTAATAGAGGCCAAGATGCATTTCTGTTGTCTAAGGACCAGCCTAGCTAAAGTTCCCAGAGGCTCCTCGTTAGTTCATTAATTCAAAGAAGAGAAGAGAATATGCCCATGAGAAGAGAGTGGACCCATAGCTAGGAAAGTGATTAGAAGATTCTAAAATAGGTGGAAAATGTGTCTTTGTAATTAATTGGATAGATATAAATTAACTTTGGCCTGTTATATTTATATGGAATAAACAGACAGAAAGTCTACCCTTTGGCTCCAACACATCTCCTATACCATAAAGAAAAGAGGGGTAGATTTGGAATAAAGAAAACCTGGTTTCAAACCTCATTTCCAATGCTTACTAGCTGTGTGACTCAGAGCAAATAACTTTACCTCTCTGACCCTAGTTTCTTCTTCAGTAATATTTATAGTATCTTCTTCCTAAAGTTTTGAGACTCAAATGAAAAATAAATGTAAAAAATGCTTTAAAATTTTTCCTTCATACCAAATGTTAGCTATTATTATCACCAAAAAAGCACAATGTTGGTCCCAAAGGGCAGCATGACAGAGTACAAAATGGTTTAACATGAGCCTTATAAACATTTTAAACCATGAAAAAATGAGGCAAGAAGGAACTGAAGAATTTATTCAAACTATTCAGCATGGCACAGCAATGGAGAATTGGACTTCACATCTAAGTAAACTGGGGATCTTTAGTCAAATGACTAATGACTGAAGTATGATAGAAAGTTGACCTTTGAATTCAGGTGTTCTGAGTTTAAGGACTGTGGATTTCATAGTCTTCTCTGAAATTATTTCTTCATCTTTGAAAATGGGTTAATACGGGGGCAGATGATATGGAGGCAGTTGCACAATGGATAGATCACTGGGTCTGGAGTCTGGAATACCTGGGTTCAAAACTGACCTCAGACACTTCCTAGCTTCATGATAAGCAAATCACTTAATCACCTTTACAATTCTATCTTAGAATTGTTACTAAGACAAAAAATAAGGGTTTTAAAGAAAGGAAAATAGGCTAATACTTATATAACCTACACCTCCCAGAGTAGTTCCAAGAATCAAAAGATAATTTAATGCTAGCACAAATGTTAGCTATTATGATCATCTTCCCAAATTCTCACTCTCTGCTGCCTCATTTTTATTTTCTTTACTCTCTCTTATCATTCAATTTGCTCTCATCTGTATCTCTTGAACATCATGCGTTGTTATTAAATACTTGTTGAATATCTGCTGTGTGTCATTTAGGCAATATGTTTCTCATTCTATAAACTGAGACAAATTTCTTTGGTGAAAAAAAAACTGCAACAAAGAACATAAGCTTTATATTTAAAGGGTGACCATTGGACCCTGAATAACAAATGGACAAGATATTTTTTTTAAAAGGATTTGCAGTGACCTGAAAACCATTTGTGAAATTTTACTCAAGTTAATTAACCTAAGGGAGACACAGACCATAGGACAGCTGTTCTCAATCATTCTGTGCTAAGAAAGGGTAAGTAAAATGTCATCCCTATATCTTCTCAGGGGAGGCCTGACATACAAGGGGGGGGGATCTCTTATCTGGTCTGGAGAAAAAGAAACTAGAGATTGTTTACAAATTGATCCTCTATTTTCAAGCACAAAATATAATCAAATATTGTAGTAAGGGAATGGGATGCAGAATATACAAGAACTTGACAGCCAGGCAACATTTGTTGAATGAAAAACTGTCATATGATGAGCACAGAACACAAGAAAATGTGTATGAGGAAAGGTGGAATAAAAGTAGACCAAGTCTCTCTCTCTCAAAAGCTCAGATTTGAAATAGGAAGGTGATTAAATATATACTTTAAGATATCAGAAACTCAAACCCTTCTCCCATTATAACCCATCCCAACATCCCTAAAAAGAACAAACTGATAGGGTATATGCTAGCTACCAAAAAAAAAAAGATGCTGGGGAGTTAGCAGGATTTGACAATACAAGATCAGTACCACCAAACTAGGTATATTCACAGAATGCCCTGGTCCTAGGTATGACACATTTTCTTAGGCTCTTAGAGTGAAGGGAGGCAATGATCTATCAATTGACATAGATTAATCAGGCATTCTTCTAGGTACTGAGAACACAAAGGAAATATGGATGAGTCTCAATCCTCAAGACAATTAAAATGTATGGGAGAAGCAAATAAATACATATATATAGGTATATATGCGAAATAGAAATAAAATAAATGTAAAGTTACTGTGAAAGAAGGGAGGATGAAGCAACAGGAAAAGCTTCATGTAAAATATAACATTTGGTCAAGGTGAGAAGAAAAAGAATTTCAGAAATTGAAAACAAACCAGTAGAAAAGCATTTGGATTGAAGATCATGTCATTTATAAAATATTAAGGGGAGAAAGAAACTGTGGCCAGATTAATTCCAGATTAAATTGTATATATGTCCTTATGAGATGAGAAAAACTATGCTTGATCAATCATCAATCAATGAGTAAACAAGTATTTATTAAGAATCTCTTGGGGGCAGCTAGATAGCATGGAGGATAGAGTGCCAGGCCTGGAATTGGGAGGACTGGGTTTAAATCTGGCCTCAGACTTTCCTATTATTATTACTAAAATTGTTACAAAAAATTGTCTACCATGTGCCAGGCACCATACTAGGTACTGGATATCAAGATACAAAAATCAGCCAGTACCTGCTATCAAGGAGATTACATCTAATGGTGGAGACAATATGTACAAATATAAATAGAAGCAAGAAAGATTTTTTTTAAATGAGTAATCTTGGATTGGAAGTCTTGAGCAGTTGAGAGGACTGGGAAAGTTTCCTGTAGGGAACAGTTCTTAAAGGTGAGTTCTTGAAGGAAACCAGGGATTCCAAGAGGTGGTGGTAAGGAGGGGGAACATTTAGGGAATAAGGAACAAACTACCAAAACATAGACATGAAAAGTGTGTTGAAATGCAAGTAGGCCAGAAAGACTAGACCACAGGGGAGTCATGGATATGCAAGACACATTGGGGTGGGGAGAGGACACTTGAGCCAGGGAGATCACTCACAAGGCTACTGTTAATAATCCAGGTGAGAAGTAACGAGGTCCTGAATTACAGTGTTAGCCAAGTAGACAGAAAAGAGGGAATGTATATGAGATGTGGTGAAGGTAGAAACTGCAAGATTTAGCAAATGATGGGGATATGTGAGGAGTCAAGGATTATCTTCAAAACTGGGGGGACTACGAAGATGAAGGTATTTTATACAGTAACAGGGAAGTTCAAAAGAGGAATAAATATGGGGGGAAGAGATAATGTATTCTGTTTTGAATATCTTGACTTTGAGATGCCTACAGAACTCCAGGGTTTTAATGTCCAAAAAGCAGTTGTTGATGTGGGACTAGAACTCAGAAAATACTAGGGCTTGATACATTAATCTAGGAGTCACCTGCCATGATGAAAAATTGAACCCATGGAAACTGATAAAAGCAAAAATTAAAAATCAGTCGGGATAGTCAGGGAACACCTATAGGCACATGTTAGTGACAGGATGTGGATGAGAATCCACCAAGAGACTGAGAAGGAGGGGGAGGACCAAGAAAAAGCACTGTCACAAGAAACCCATAGAGGGAAGAATATGTATGAGGAGAGAGTATACAGTCATGCCAATACTACACAGAGGTTGAGAAGGATAAGAACTAAAAAGAGGACATTAGATCTGGCAATTGACTATGTTATTTAACATTTCACCAAAGTATTAAGGGATTTGGATGAGTTCTTAGGAAATTAAAAACAACAACAATATTTATAGGTAGCTTTAAGCATATAGGTAGCTGTAAAGCATTTTATGAATTCTTCCTGATTCTAAGACTAGCATGCTATATGCATTTATCTCTTTTCTATTTAACTTTATAATTTGAGTATATTGGTTAATATTACTTAGGGTAGCATGGTGCTTTTCCATTTTCCCCCACTGCATATTGTACTGTCTCTTTTACAGTAGAGCCTCAGGTCTAGGTAGAAAGGATATATAATTTAATTTAAAATTAAATATTATTTTTAATAAATGCATATTTTTATATGAGAAAATTCTATTCTCCATGGAACAAAGTTCTTATTTTTGAAAAATCAGGTAGTACTTCAAAGTAAAGGTTCAAAGCTTTCTGTAAAATAGCACACTGGGGAAACAATTTTCAAACCTTGACTAAGGTATATGAACACATAGTCCCAGCTCTGTCCCTTACCCTTTGTGTTCTAAGAACCTGCTTATCACAATTTCCTTGGCAGCCATAAGATGAATAATCATTTTGTCTCAGAGGCTGAAAAACTGTCTCCAAGTGATTTATTAAGTCAAATATTAAAATAAACCTTCAAATCAATACATACTCAGAGACGACAAGTCAAAAGGAAAATTTTAACAAAAAAAAAAATTGTGGGAGTACATGAGGAGAGATTTCACCAGTTAGCTTCATACAGAAAAATCTCTGTCCCTACTGAGAATGAATCTTTAGCCCCAGTGAGCTTTTCACAAATACTGCTGTTAGTCATGAGGTAGCCTGTTGGCAATATGGGTATGAAATAGCTGCCAATTCTTTATAACTAAATGTTTGTTACATGTGGCAGTTGGAGTGGGGTTAAGAAATGATAATAACTTGTTTTTAGTAAGTTAGTAAGTGTCTTAAAATCTCTTCTGGGCCTCAGTTTCTTCATCTATAAAATTAGGACAACAAAATCTAGTTCAAAGAGTTGTTAAGATTAAAAATTCATTCACATCTCTTTTCAAAACTTAAAGTGCTATATAAATGTCTTTTATCAGTATTGGTCTACATAAAAACAAATCTCTATATTTAACACAGCAATGGACATATAGAAGAAAATATGGAAAAGTAAATCACCAAAGCTTTCCATAGTATAAATTTGAGTGATAATGAATCTCCTTTTGAGGACTTCATACATAACAAGTTGAAAACTACTGATTAAGCAGCAAGTATTTATTAAGCACTTTCTAGATTCCAGGCAATATACTAAGTACTCAGGATACAAAGAAAAGCAAAAACTCGTAAGAGTTAGGGAGGGATTAGTAAGATATACATTGATGGCAGACAGACATAGAACACTGTGCCAGTGCCTGCCTGCTTGTTGGTGGTTGAGTGTCAAACCCACACACTGAAATGCTGATATCTAGAGGGAGGTGCAAACATTTTACTAAAATAACAGCATGAGGATGGCAGACATATATTCACCTACTCCAGAACACAAGCAAATGCAGTTGTGTTAATAGGGGCTAGAAATAGTATTTTACAGTTCCCCATCCTAGCCTACTACCTGCAGCTGCCATGCCTGGCTACTATTTAAGAGGACTGAACCAATTTCTCTCTCAGTCAGCAATAAGCCAATTTTAGGGGCATCATACTGTTTTAAGTTTGCATTGTTCAGTAGAACATAAAATGAGCTTCTATTCCTATTAAATATGTATGTGTTATGTGCATGTGTCTGCGTGTGCATGCACAAAGAGTGCATGATGGAGTTAACAATGTATGTTTGCAACAATTGGACCAAAATCTCACCTGTGAAGAAATTTAAAATGCCTTTGAAGTTAAAAAGGAGACACGTTTGCTAAGATTTCTTCCTACAAGAATGAAATCTTATAAAAGTTACTACTGGTTGCACTGTTTACTATCATTAACATAAACGCTTTTATTCACATCAGATGATTTGGAAGGATTGTATGTATATGTATGTGTTTGTGTATGTATATGTACACCTATGTTTTTAATTACGTATGACATTATTAGAATATAAAGTCTGTTCAAAACCCACATTCAGAAGGGAAATGGCAACTGCCATGTTCCATTCTTTAGAACTTATACATCTTTACTTCTAAATCACATTAGATCACAAAACCTGGGTTCAACTCCCGGATATCTACTGTTAGTATCTGTACAATCTTGGGAAAGTAATTTAACCTGTTTCCTCATCTGAAAAATAAGAAGGAAGGATAAAGTCAAGCTCTAAGGTTGCTGCCACCTCTAAATCTAATCGAAGCCTCAAGCGGTAACTCTCAAATGTGGGAAGGGGCAATATTTTCTTTTACATATTTGTGAATAGCCTGAAAATGAGTAGGTGCCTGAAAAACAGCAGCTACCCAAAATAGGCTTCAAATCATGCATTTATGACAATTCACTGGCTTGAATAAAGTGAAATCACCACAGTGCATTTGTTCCTTGAAAGAGGCACAACTGAGAGGTTGTGTACAACCAGAGAATCACATATTGAGAACTTAAAGGAACCCTAAACATTATACAGTCCTGTTCCTTCATTTTTACATGTGAGGAAATAAGAGACCCATCCTTGCTAGTTGAACTGTCTTACTGGCATTCACGAGTTATCACCCACATGTTAAATCTCAGACAGGGGCACTGCTCTGAATGGTCAGTCCCTCTCCTCTAAGTAAAGTAACTGAGCTGAGGCATTTCTGCAGTCTCTTTACTTTTCTTTTTTTTTTCTTCAGTTGAACTATTACCTGGACTTTGGTGGGAGAGGGAAAACTTACAGAGAGGGTAACAGAAAAGGTACACATTTTGACAGCTAAGAAGCATTTTCCAGCTAAAGTTCATAAATCTTTATCCATTTAAGGATCCCAAGGGGTAGGCTTTTGTGCATGCTTGGCAGGTGTTCTGGGCACCATGCCTGGCTGGGGTTAATATCTGTTTATTACAGGACTTGTATGCCCTCATAGATCCTACTTAGATGTCCTCTTCTGAATAGTTTATCAGTCCTAAAATCACAGGAACAAGAAGGAAGGAGGGGGGAAAACCCACCTCCTTAAGAACTTTATCTACTCCAAACAAGGTACTTTTCTTTTTAAACACAAAAGCTCTTTTGTGAGCTTGCCTGAACTTTGTTTCTGTTTGGGGAAACCCAAATGCTTTTAAAGATAGTCTCCAGAGAATGCAGCCTAAAAATAACTAGGAGTGAGGACCTATCATTTGAACACCCTAGAGGCATTTATCTGAAAGAGAATTATCTTGCTGGTTAGGAACCAAATCCATCAATTATTAGTTCAGCGGGAGTTAAAGTCACATTTGGCAAGGACAGAACATCTATATAAAACAGTTCCCTGTTCCAAGAATCAGAAGTCATTAACTAAAGCTTTCACTACCTTTAATGTTTTGTTCTCTAGCAAAATGCATGTATATGGTAACGTGTGTATGTTATATTGATGGACTTGGAGTCCATCAGTGTTTAAATTCCACCTTAAGACACATGGTCTAAATATTATGCTGTATGAGAGTGGACAAGTCAGAGCCTTGAGTTTCTTCACCAGTAAATTGGGGAAACACCTAATCAGGGTGTTGTAAGGAATGTGTCTTGCAAATCTTAAAGCACTTTGATAGATAAATTTTTCTTTTTCATTTGGACAGCTAGGTAGTACAGTGGATAGAGTGCTGGGCCTGGAGTCAGGAAGATTTGAATTCAAATTTGACCTCAGATACATACTAGCTGTGTGATCCTGGATAAGTCAATTAATCCTGTTTGCCTCAGTTTCCTCATCTGTAAAAAGAATTGGAGAAAGAAATGGCAAACCACTCCAGTATCTTTGCCAAGAAAATCCCAAATGGGGTCACAAAGAGTTGTACATGAAAAACAACTGAACAACTTTTCCATTTTTATACTACATATTACACTCAATTGAGGACATTTCTTAGAAAGAGATGTTCTAAATAGCAGGTCTCCCCAGTCCTCAAAAAAAATCTAGATTATTTTTGGTCATTGTACCTGGAAGCCAAAACAAACAATCCAGCCTTTGAGTGCATAGTCAGAAGAAAACATTTCAAAGATGCAATTAATATTCATTTCAGAGAACTCCAAAGTCAAGACTCTTTAGGGAATCCATTTCCAAAGGAGGAGATTGGTCGGGTTGTGGTGGAGGAAGGGGGTAAAAGACAGGGTAGCCAAATGATATTGCTGAATGTCCTTCCAAAAAGGAGAGTAAATTATTTCAGTTTCCTATTTCCACAGAATTTACTGGCAGAGAATATTAGCAGTAGGAGGGACAGAGGGGGAGAAACAGAAGGGAAGAGGGAGAGAAGAGAGCTATGATTCATCTCTTGAATCATCTAAGCCACAATGACCATCTATCTCTTTCTTAAATATATCAACCACCCTCATCTGAAACCTGCCTCAGAGCTGAATAGCCTTTTCTTTTAATAGGTTGGTTTTTTCCTTAAGCTTAACCTAAATGCATTTCCTCTCATTTAATCTTCAGTGCAGGCCAAGTATACCCCTTAAGGACAGGACACATTCTATTTAATTCAAGGAGCAGTATTTAAACTATGTTACAAAGCATGTCCTAATTGCCCTGGCATTTCAGACAAAAAAAAAATAACTCCATAATACATAAATGGTTCCTGCCATCAAAGAACATTTATATTCTCTTATACAACAAGTTCATAGAAAAGTAAATTTTAAAAATTTGGGTGAAGAAATAGAAAAAACCACTTGGGAAATTTTAGAACATCTTGGGCAGGAAATGACATCTGAGCTGATATGATCTCCTGTCCTTAACTCTGCTTTTTGGAAGGACATCAAATATCACCTGGCTATCCCTTCACCCCTTGGAGTTCTCTGAAATGGGTATTAATTGCAATTTTGAAATGTTTTCATTCTGTTGACTATGTGTCCAAGGGAATGGATTGTTTGCTTGTTTTCCAGAAGACAGAGCCGGGAACATGGCAGGCCTAGGGCACAGCCTGTGCAAAGGTACAAGGGGAGATAGGAATTACTTGTGTGGAGAATTGCAAGTAGGCCAATGTGCCTGGAATACTGAATATTTCAAGGAGAGTAGTATGCAATCACTCTCGAAGAGGCCAGAGGAGAGTTGTCTGTATCAGCTAGGTATTTGGATTTTATCCTTAAAGCAATAGGAAACCATTGAAGCTATTTTGAGCAGTAGAGTGACATGTTTATGAATTTTTTTGTGTGTCAACAAAGCCCCCAAATTTATTTTTAAAAAATCAAACTATTAGGAAGTCCCTTTCTCAACTGTTAAGCCATTTCTAGTCCATTATTCCAAGTTTATAGTAACCCAGGAGATTATACTTGTGCTGGGTCACATGGTAGAAAAGGAAAAGCCAGTTTCACTCTATGGCGACCAAAGTCCTTTTTCAACTTGTGTTCTTTATATTTACCCAAGGACAGCTCATAGAATAGATCTAAGATATTGATCTAATCTCTCAAGAACTCTCTAATGCAGGAATAAATTTCTCTTATTCTTGTCCCAATGAGATTTTATTCTAGTTTGGGATCTGAATAGAATTCAACCCTTGTTCATAGAGCTTTTAAGGACTCATCAGAAATTCAGACATACTCAACAAACTATAAAGTAATCATTTAGGATGGGATAGAGAAGGGCACAATTTATAAGACTCTTTGTCCTCCTGAATATAGCATGATAACAGATTTCTAGGCTTCTTGGTGGCAATGTTAGTCAAGTGTTCCCCTTACAAGCAGTTATTTTTTTTTCTTCTTTCCCATCTCAAAATCCCACCTTCCACTTTACATTTTTATCCTCAACTTTAGAAAAACAAAACAGGAACATTTCCATATAAAATAACAAGAATAAAAGGAATGTGTATGAAACTATACCTTTCATATGGTTTGTACTTTATTTTAAATTGATAAATATTTCAAATAAATTTAACATTTTAGCTTCAAAACTGTCCTACTTGCATGTGCTTACCTTTAACTTCTTTCTGTTCTATTCTGTACATTTTAAATGCTTCAGGGACATTTTTTCTTTTTTTTTTTCTGGTACTATTCTCACTAGTCCTAACCCCCAGGAATTCCTCTCCTAAAAAACAACCACCACCACAAATAATAACTTTTTTTTTGTGATAAATAAGCAAGCATAGTAAAGTGAAGCAAATCCATGAAGTAGTCATTTCTAAACATTGGTGGGTTCATTATGCACCCCTGACCAAAAAAAAAGGTGCACATCAAGCATTATCAGTCCTCTAGAGCTTGGTGGTTGTTGCATTGATCAGAGTTCTAAAATCTTTTAAAGCTATTTTTCTTTCTAATGTATATTCTCTTGTATAAATTGTTCTCATTCTAGTTACTAATTATAACTAGTTTATGCAAGTCTTCCCAGATTTCTCTGAATTTATCCTTTCATCATTTCTTATGGTACAATAAAAGTACATTTCATTCATATCCCTGATTTTTTCCAGTTATTCCCCAAATGAAGGGCAACCCCCTTAATTTCCAGATCCCTGCAGGAATAAGTAAATATTCTATATGTATGAGTTTTTTTCCTCTTTCTTTTATCTCTTTGGATTATATACCTAGTATCTCCCATCTTCCATTTTAATGCAATATGGAAACAAATATGACCCTATCAATCTTACAAATATAATAGGGAAAATCTCAGAAAATACAAACTTCCTTTAATCCCAAAGTCTAATACAGACTCTTCTCTTGAGGTCTTTAGGATTACAGTACACAGCAAATCATCTGTGATGGTTTTAGAATTAATCTGCTCAGAGATAGAGGAAAAGACTAGGTCTCAAGATCTTTCCCAGTCTAGTGCTCTGCCAGGATTTACAAGAATCATCATGAAGACTGGAAATAAAGTTCAAAAGTGAATAAAGGTTGCTTTGAAAATTCATGTTTTCTAACATTATATAAAAATTTATGACAGAAAGAGGCAGGAAGTAATAAACATTTATTAAGGTCCAGGTACTATACAATATACAAAGCACTTTACAGATATGATCTCATTTGTTCCACCTAACTCAGGAAGATATTTTCTACCTTCTAACTTAGGTAGCTCTGAAGAAGACCAAAGAAGTGGTGAAAATGCTCAAATATCAGATAGAAAATAATGAGCAAATGCAAAAGAATTGCATTACCCAAGTGAGTCCAGTCACCCATATAAATGCTAGCAAACACTCCTAAGCACTTAAAGAATAAAGCAAATCATGATTTAATATTTAAGAAAATTATCCTCATTAGCCCATACCCATATACCTGGGACCTACATAATGCCTTAAACTTTTTAATACTTTGTACTCTTCAAAGTACTTCCTCAAATACTTTTTCATTTTATTTTAAAGTTATTTTTCTTTCTAATGTTATAGTCTCTTGTATAAATTGTTCTTGTTCTAGTCACTATAATTATAACTAGTTCATCTAAGTCTTCCCAGATTTCTCTGAATTTATCCTTTCATCATTTCTTATGGTACAATAGAAGTACATTTCATTCATATCCCTGATTTTTTCCAGTTATTCCCCAAATGAAGGGCAACCCCCTTAATTTCCATATCCTTGCAGTAATAAATAAATATTCTATATGAATATGTGAATATATGAATGTTTCCTTAAAACATTTAGGGGGAACAAAAGGCCTCAAAGCAATCTAGAAAGCTCACAGGATCATACATAGGTTTCGAGGTCATCTAGTCCAAACTCTTCATTTTATAGATAAGGAAATCAACGCAAAGAAGAGATGGATCGACTTGCCCAAAGTCACAATGACTGTAAGCAGAAAGTGAGATCTGAACTCATTGTTTCCAAGGCATAAGCAGTAACCAAGGATCTGTGAGAATAGGCATCTAGCAAATACTAAGTCTCTCTCTAAGACAAGCTTCACCCTTTCTCTCCTTTTAAGTGGGGAAATAAAATGTATCATCCCTCAGAAATACTTAACCAGAAAAAAAAAATGACTTACTTAGGAAGATGAGACTGTGGTGCCTACAATTAAGATTGACTACATGAGATTTTTTCCTTCCATCTCTCTATTCCTCTGAACCAAATTGTGGCATTCAAAACATCTTTAAAGATAAGCTACAACAAATTAATGCATATGGAAAGGCAACTGCTTGTAGAATCCGCTTGGGATGTGATTACACAGAAGCAGCAATGTGCTCCAAGAATAAGCCTCTCAATTTCTCCTCTTTAGGAACCCCTCTGTCATTAGAGGATTGCCCCCTCTTCTTATTCCCCAGAAACAGCGCCTCTGTATTTTTCTCAAAATCTATATTCCCTGAGTCTCAGAACACTGATTTATGGAATCTTATAGAGGTTTTCCACCATTCCCACACTCCCAAACAATTGTAGCTGATCAAGAAGAGAGAAATGACTCCTAAGCTTATTCCCTTAAGTGTGTGGTCCAAAGAAAGGATGTTTTAATCCTTCCTCAAAATGCCTAAAGCAAAGATTTAAAATGATCATGAAAACACTCAGCAGCTTTCAGTGACAACTGGCAACTACCATGATTTACAGACCAAGTTTAACTCATTTGATCTTTCTATCAGTTGGAACAATGCCCTTATGATTTAAGTTAGAAGGTTTAGATCACTATTTAGGCTTTTTGTTCTGGGAGAAACTACAATCCAATCTAGCTCTTTTTTATGAAGGTTAAACAGCTTCCTTGTCCCCAGTAATTATATAGACAATTTATGTTGACTTCAAAGATCATCAGCTCTTTCACAAAACTGAAATAATCTTTATTTCTTCCTGTACTGGACAATTGTGTGTGGTGTGTGTGTGTGTGTGTGTGTGAGAGAGAGAGAGAGAGAGAGAGAGAGAGAGAGAGAGAGAGAGAGAGAGAGAGAGAGAGAGAGAGAGAATAGGAAGCTGCAGATACCAAGCCAAAGAGTAGGAATGGGAAAAGAGCAAAAAGAGCACACATACACATGGCAGTCAACAGGTATCTGCTTATATCCAGAGCTTAAGCTTACTCTGGTAACTTTTAAAATATGTCCCTCAAGTATATAGTGCCCTACTGTGTGTACATTGTAAATACAATCTCAGAGGGATGGCATTAGCAGTAGGGGATGGGGAGTTAACATCAGAAAAAGCCTTTTAAAGAAGGTGAGATCTAAGCTGATCTTACCTATCTACCCATCAAAGCTGTTTTGTTTTTTTATTTCAAGTTACCGAATCTTTGGACTTTCAAAATCATGCAGCTATGTCCAATGCCATCTATTGAATACCAAAAGTGGACAAGACTTGATAAAGAAAGTAATAGGGTTTTGCATATTGTACAATAGATCCTCAAATTAGCAGGATCTGCAGGAAAGCATCATGTTATAAAATGATTAATGACAAAGATGTAATTAGGCTAGATCAATAGGGGCAAATAGAGGCACTCTTTCAAAGTTCTGAATTATTGAAGTTGCCAATATCTACACATATTCCATATTGTAGCAATAACCAAGACCTAACTATTGAGAATAATTAGTTTAAAAAGGAAGCTAGGGTACCAGAAGGCATTAGTTTCCTACCCTCTACAAACAGATGTCATACTCACTGAGAATAGATTTCCTTCCCCCTCCAACTAAATTTGTCTTTAAAAGTCTAAAGGCATTTTTCATTTTGCTTGGCCCGGGAATGCTTTGTGAGGCTTTTCCGTGGTATGAAAAAATGCCAATTATAGCTCTGAGGACTGGAATAGGAATCAGAAGAACAGAATTCAACTCCTCGCTTTGTGACCTTCAAGAAATCACTTAACTTCTCTAGGACTCAATCGATGTTCTCATCTATCAAATTGAGGATAACACCAGGTACCCATACTAGCTCACAAAGTCATAATTAGGATAGAATGAGATAACAGATTTGCAAGAGCACTGAAAGTTAGAAATACTATATAAATGTGAAGGGAAAAAGGAATTAGACTGGTTAAAGAAAGGTCAGATAATGTGTAAAAAAAAACACCTAAAACAAATGAAAACAGCATTCTGAGATCTGGGATCTTATATTTCTCACTAGGCATTGGTGGCTAAATGTGATTAAAAAAAAAAAGTACAAGAAGCTGGTGAAAATTTAGTTGTCTGAGAACCTGAAACTAAAGGATTCCTCATCTGGGTGTTAACCCATCTCTGACAAAGAAGTGAGACTAAGTGGCTTAGTATGAAAGGGACTGATGAAAGTATGAGTGCTTAATCCAGTCACTATAAATAATTAATAATACACTAGGTTTGAGTGAAGGAAGAGAAAAACTGGGGTGACTGACTTTTTTTAGCCCTAAAAAGTCCAATGATTTATCTTGCTAATAATAAATGATTTCTAAGCACTCAAGGGGGTTGCTTTTATCCTTTCTCTTCATTTTTCCTCATCTCTTCTAATATTTGGCATCTTTGGGAAAGAGGTGTCTTAAGGAGAGTTGTACCAAGATGCTCACATATTACTAGTGCCTAAAGTGTGTATACATATGTATTATGTATATATATGTATATACAAATATATATACAGATATATGATTAATTAAATAATGTTTACCTCATGATACAATAATTTACCAAAACTGACAAAAATTTTAATCAATTGACAAGCATGTATTAAGGCACTGTGATAGGTTCTGAGGTTACAGGAAAAAAAAATGAAAATTTCTGTTTCAAGAAACTGACATTCTATTGACAGGAACAACATGTACATATATAATAAAATATATACAAAATATAAACTAGTTACACAGGTAAAATAAGGAAAAATTGGCCTAGCTTGAAGGAAGTAAAGAATTCTTTGAGAAAGATGAGGAGGAAGTGTACTCCAGTTGGGAACAGGGGATGGTCATTTAGAAAAGACTTTGAGATGGGAAATGGATCATGAAGAACAAAGAGGTGTCCAGTTGGGTTGAGCAGCATATTTTGGGAAGACGAATAACATATAAAAAAAAACAAAAAAAAGTTGTGGACTGGTTAAGAACTTTAAATGCCAAATGAATTTATATTTTATTCAAAAAAAAAATAAGGAACCACAGAGTATCAGGGTCAGGTTTATAGAAAAGGAAATTCATTTCAACAGCTCTGGGGAAGATAGAATGGAAGTGGTAAAGACATGAAGCAACGTGGCAAATTATGAGGTGAGACGGATGAAAGATATGACAATATTGCCAAGAGGCTATAACTAGTTGTCATAAATTACCAAATTCCTAGTTTAAAATGTATAGGCACTCAATTAGGCACAATGATAGATGATTTTGCTCTTATTTTTTTCTGACCCATTAATACTACTAGTAGGCTCATGCTTCAAAATAGGCTAAAGACAGAGGGAAAGGTCCAATTATAAAACAAAATATATATAAAGGGACTTTTTGTGATATCAAAAAACTAGAAACAAAATGAGTACCCATCAAATGGGAAATGCCTGAACAAATTGTAGTATATGAATATAATGGAGTATTTTTGAGGCATAAGAAACAATGAATATGAGGAATCAAATTCTAGAAGACTTTCAGAGACTGGCTGAATATAAAACAGAATCAAGAGAACAATATATACAATGATGGTAATTCAAGGTTAATAACACTGAGATGCAAAATGGGACATGTATTTACAGACATGATCAATATGTAGATTTGTTTTGCTTGACTATGCTTGTCTGCCACATGGAAAGATATTTTTCTCTTTTTTAATCTGAAGGAGATTGGAGGGGGGGAAGGGATCAAGTGATAATAATGTCAAAGAAAAAAGGAAAACAAAAAATTCCTTGAGGAGTTTTTAATGGCTAGAATGATGGCTAGATCAAAAAGAAATTTGGTGGAAAATATGGACAAGCAGGCCAGCTTTAAACATATTTTGATGAATTATATGCCTTTTAAAAAAGCAAGCTGTTTGTAATATGTTTGTGGTTTCCTATTCAATCCTCTTTTTCTGTCTTTGAATACTATACTTTGTTCATGTAAATTGCTGTTTGTCAAGTACAAAATAACCAAAGAAAAAGAAAATTATTTTTTAAGAAAAACATCAAAATTCACTGAATTCAAATAAATGCAATTATCTTTCTTATCTCCAGAGGACTGGCACTGAAATATACCTCCTTCTTTTTTGTACAGATGTGTTAAGACTATAGATGTCGAATGAGATATATACACTGTCAGACATAGTTAATGTTGCCGTTTATGTTTCATTGTTTCAAGGAAGTGTTCTATTGGGGAAAAATTTTGGGGGAAATAGCTGATTTTTTTTAAGAATCAAGAGAATTTAAGAAAAAATGTGTTATAGTCACAGAGATATGTCAACTTGAAGTCTGTCAGGAATATTTCCTGTTAACAAAATATATCAGTGCTACACAAAGGAAGGAAAAACACCAGTATGGAAATTTACTTGGGAACCACACAACTGGGAGAACAGCCATCTTTAAGTAAAGCTACATCAAGTCAGAATGAGTTTTACCCAGTCAATTTTTACAGTGTTCCCACAAATCTATGTGAATCTGGTGCTCCCAGCAAATTACTGTGGTATTCATTAAAATTGGTGATTAACTTCACAAACTCACTTTTTGAACAACTCTTGGAATATGATTAGTTTCTTTCCCTCTTCCATCAAAGGTTCACTTGTTGAAATGTTCAATTTGTAGGTGACGTCTCATTACTTTAAGTTTAAACAGACTTGAATTTTTAGTTCCTTAAAAACTTGCTACAGATGATGTCAGCTTTTTTTTTCTATTTTTATTTCTTCTTAATGTAGCTGACTATGATTCATTCATTATTTTATGGACTCACTTAATACTGAGGGTTTCTCCCCCTAAAGTAAGGTCAATGTTGAGTGTCATTTCTGATGTAATTACAGAAACACTTCAACAACAAAAGCTGCATCCTTTGTCAAATGCAGTAAGAGCCGTTGTTTATAATTATATTATTCTATTCTTTTTCATAATGTGCTCATAATAATGTATTCCTTTGAAACCAATCATACCATATGTCATAACAAGGAAACATGGAACCTAAGCTCTAATTTGGTTTGTTGTAAACAGAGATCAAAACTGTAGGTATTTGGGCAAACCTATTTAAACTTATTAAAAACAAACACTGTATACATCTACCATCTGGCGATCTCTTCCAAGAAATTATCTCTAAATTCATGATGTATCTAATGGTCCTAATCACTAGAAACAGAACATCTGGATTAACTAATGATTTAAAGAAAAAATACTAAGCGGCTGCATTCTGAGAAGAAAAACCAAACATTTTCTACAACTTTTACATTAGTAAAGTTTATGTCCATCTAATCAAAAGATGTCCATTTCAAACCTGCTGCAAAGGTATCCAGATGAACTCTGAATATTAGACATATAATTTTCTTTTCTTTTTCTAAATAAGTTCACACTTATATTGGCTGAAACTGGCAATAATAACTATGTCTGGAGATCAATGTTTTTTATTCTCATAAGATGTTAAATTAACCCAAGGAGCAAAGGGAAAGGGAGACTAGAAATATAGAGAACGTGGAATATTCACAGTTCCTTCTTTTTTTTTTTAAACCCTTACTTTCCATCTTAGAATCAATACTGTGTATTGGTTCTAAGGCAGAAGAGTGGTAAGGGCTAGGCAATGGGGGTTAAGTGACTTCCCCAAGGTCACACAGCTGGGAAGTATCAGAGTCCAGATTTGAACCTAGGACCTCCTCTCCCTACTTAATCCACTGAGCTACCTAGCTGCCCCCCTTCACAGTTCCTTCTGATAAGTAACAGGGCTGAACATATAGTTTCATGAATTTATCTCAAGATTATAATGATGTATAGGTATGCAAATATTGTAATTTACTTTTTAGTTTCAGTTTCATCCCCTCTTCTCCACAGGCCTAAAGGCTAAAATGGTTAACATATTTACTTATTTCATACATACCTAAGCTCTTAGCAGCAACTAAACAGAGATACTTGTTTAAAATAAAACAAACTCTCAAGTCCTTCAAATGCTGTAGTCACTCTCTGTCTGTGCATTGGTCAGTTGCGTTAATTACTCCTCCTCCTTCTCTACCTCTCTGGTCACTCACTGCATTTTAGAACCTGCAGACAAGGTGAGTTCATCAATCATTCTGACTAATTAGGAGTAAGTTCATTAAAGGGCTGTGGGGGAAAGGTGCACTTTTTTGTTTAGTTGGTTCCCTGTATAAAAGTGCCAGGCCTACAGTTGGGAGGTCTTGGGTTCAAATTTGTCTTCAAATACTTCCTAGTTAGGGAACTCATTTAATCCCAATTGCCAATTCCTTTCCCCTCTTCTGCCTTGGAACTTAAACTTAGTATTGACTCTACTGTGCTGGCACTGAGAGACTAGAAAAAAGTCCAGGTTAGAAAAAACACCAAGTGTTTTAATGAACTGAAAACTCAATAATTCAACAAAATGATATGGCAGAAAGCAAAAAGAGCTAATGTGATCTTCAGCTACATAATGGAAACAAATTAGGCAGGTACTGAAATTTCTAAGAGAAAGTTCACTGATTTATCTCTGGATTTTATTCATACAAGCTAGCTAGAATCCTGCCTACAGTCAGTCAACAGGCATGTGTTAAATATCTATTACATGTCTACCACTGCAAAGACAAAAGCTAATCTCTGCTCCAAAGCTTACATTTTAATGGGGAGACAGCATGCAAGCAACTATGAACAAATAAGATATATACAATATGAAATCGCAGTAAGAAGGATGGGGAAAAGCTTCTTGTAGAAAGTGGGGTTTTATCTGGGTCTTAAAAGAAAGGGAGGGAGGGAGGGCAGGATACAGAGATGAGGAAGAGAATTCTAAGCACGCTGCTATTTTCTACTTCTCACTTTGCCCACAGGTCTTAAATCTATCATCTACTTCATCTATGGTAACTTCCACATTAAACTCCATCCACTCTTTGATTGCCTATAGTCCCTATCATTTATAGTACAAAGGTCAGCTAATACTTACAGACTGTCAGTCATATTGTAGTCATAGTGAGTAAAGATAGTATGCAAAGGGGATCGCTCCAATAATACTGATTGGGTCAAGTACTGTCTGATATTCTCTCTGTGACCCTGGACAGTCATGTAATCTCTTAGTACTCTAAAGAAATGTGCTAAAGGAGGCATCTCACCTGAGGGATTCCCTGCACCTCTCAATTCTCAGGACTATTCCCCATCCCTACTGTTCACTGATGTGTCATGGTGATTGTCTTGACTCCACAGTTAGAGTGCATGATACTATCTTAAATGCTTTCTGATAACTCCAAGCATGTACCAAGCATGGACTAAGGTCCTCAAATATTTAAATCTAGCATAGCATGAATGCCAGATAAAAGCACAACCCTAAATCTACTCCAAGTTCTAGAACTTCCTAGCAAGAGGCAGCTCAATGACACCAGAGAAGGCACTAATCTGAAAGGCATAATATCCAACTTTGATTCTGGTCTCAGAGGTCATCATTACTCAGTGTGGTTCCTAGACCCTTTAAGGGGGCCATCAAAGTCAAAACTAACTAAAAAGTAAGGTATCATGTGCTTAATAAAATATTCCCTTTCCCAACTATCTAGCTATATTCTAATATATGCAGCAAGATTTTCTTCAAACATTTCAACAAAAACAACCAATTGAACACAGAAGCAGATATGAGAATCCAGCTGTCGTCTCTTTAAGAGATTTGAATAAATACTTATTCAATGCCACCCTTCTGACTGTTTTTAAAAATTATAATTACTTTTCATTAGAAATATTGTCTATGTTAGTATGTAATGGGTTTACTATGATATTTGATGACTTAGGAAATATTTTAATATTTTCTGAGTTTTAATTTCTAATATGGCAAATATAAATGTAATCCACATATACAAAAGTTCTTTGGGATCCTCAATACCTTTGGAATGTAAAAAGGTCCTAGGTCCTAACAGCAAACAGTTTGTTTCTTAAACAAATAGTGATAGTCACTTAACCAACCTCAGCCTATTTCCTCAGCCTCAGTTTCCTTATCTATAAAATGAGGGGGGGCTGGACTCAATGGACTCCAAGCTACATTCTCAGCCTAAGTCTCTGAGTCTATGTGATCTTGAGCAAATTACTTATTCTCTCTGAGTCTCAATTTCCTCATTTTAAAATAAAGATAATTTTGTTTGTCCAACCCATAGTTGCTCATAGGAATCTTTTGAAGAAAGGGCTTTGTAAATGATACGGCATTTCTGTAAGCATGAGCTATTATTATTACCTAGTCAGCACTTACTCAGAGTCAGACTTGTGGCAAAGTTGGTGCTTTGAAACTCAAATCTTATTGATTTCAATTGCCTTGCTAATTCCACGTTTTCTAAGAACCTGACCTAAATAGTGCAAAGTAACCGTGGCCATATGCCACTTCTCTGAAAATTCTGGAAAGGCAAGGCAAGGATAATAATAGCACCTTTCTCACAAAGTTGTTTTAAAGATCAGATGAGATAAGGTTTGTTGTTCAGTCATTTCAGTCCATGTCTAACTCTTTGTGACCCCATTTGGGGTTTTCTTAGCAAAGATACTGGAATGATTTGTCATTTCCTTCTCCAGCTCATTTTACAAATGAGGAAACTGAGGCCATCAGGGTTAAGTGACTTACCCAAAGTCACACTGCTAGTAAGTATCTGAGGATAGATTTGAACTCAGGTCTTCCTAATTCCAGGTTGGGTACTATATCCATTGCACTATCTAGTTGCCCAAAACATTATAAATGTGAGCTGCTATTATTATCATTACCACAATAATTATTAAAAGTACAGGAATAAGAATATTTCTGATTTGTGCAATTCTTGGAAAGACAATGAATTAAAAATAAACTATACCTCTTTCTTTTTCTATCTCTCTTCACATCACCCAATTCAATAAAGATAACTTGGCTTACAATATCAGACTTCTTTCAATAGGACAATGGTAGTTTCAGGAAACCAGCCCTTCCAAAGCTATTCTAAAAGCTACAGGAAAGTCACAAGATGAAGGAACAGATGAATAGAATGGGTGTGGTTAAAGGGTCTGTGGCAACTGATTTTATGACCTATTTACATTACATTTGGAAGGATGAAAGCCCTTCCAAAGTCTAACTGACCATCTACAGCTGACACAACTGGAGAACTAATGGAAGAATAAACCTCTCATTTTACAAAAATAAACTTACTACTAAGAGGATCTAAGGGTGGAATATACAGGTGGAAACTTTTTTTCCCCAGAATTTTGGAAATCTAGACCTACAATTTCATTGGCACAGAGAACTGGTACTGTGGTAATTGCTGCCACTAATGCAGACCTGTAATTAATGATCTGACAGTTCATAACTGATAATCAAGTAAACAAAGCTAGGAAAACTATACATATGTAGTTTTATGTATATATATATATATATACACACACAAATATATAAAGCAAAACAAATAAAGATAAATAAGAAAAAATTATGACTACAGATAAGATTTAAGAAAACATACTTCATCGGAAATTATAAGTTTTAAATATTGAATGTACTCAATTATATTAATATACTCAGACTCAATTATTGCTGGTTTTGTTGAACTGTTTTTTTTTTATTTGCCTTTTAAAAATTGACACCAGAGGAGGCTTGCTGGGGTTAGAAGCTGAAAGAGCCATATTCAGAAAGGAATGTGATATTAAAAACAAAAGACAACAATTAAAAATAAAACCACAACTAATCTTAAGAGTTTTGCTTAATGGAGCATGGAACACCATGTAATAAATCATTTACCCATGGACACCTAGCTAGATGTCAGGGGCAATATTTGAAACAAGTGAGATCTTACAAATTCAGAAGTTGGCCCCTTTTCCCTCTCTAATGACTTGCAGTTCAAACTTAAATGGAAGGTATATATCAAAAATTTATAATTCACAATAAGTGCCATTTATAAAACATTTTAAGGTCTATATAATTTCCCTCAGAATAATCCTACAATTTATCCATAGCACTGCTGGGCTTGTACCCCAAAGAGATAATAAGGAAAAAGACTTGTACAAGAATATTCATAGCCGCACTCTTTGTAGTGGCCAAAAATTGGAAAATATGGGGATGCCCTTCAGTTGGAGAATGGCTAAACAAATTGTGGTATATGTTGGTGATGGAATAGTATTGTGCTAAAAGGAATAATAAAGTGGAGGAATTCCATGGGAACTGGAATGACCTCCAGGAAGTGATGCAGAGCCAGGAAAACAATGTACACAGAGACTGACACACTGTGGTACAATCGAACATAGTGGACTTCTCCATTAGTGAATTAGTGAACAATCTGCAGGGATCTAGGAGAAAAAACACTATCCAGAAGCAGAGGACAAACTGTGGGAGTAAAAACACTGAGAAAAGGCAACTGCTTGACTACAGGGGTTGAGGGGATATGATTGAGGAGAGACCTCTAAATGAACACTCTAATGCAAATACCAACAACATGGAAATGGGTTTGAATCAAGAACAATGCTAGGATAATTATGAATAGGGAGAATTTGTAGATTACAGAAAGATTCTGGAGAGAAGTTGATATATGAGCTAGGCCTGGAGATTTGTAGGTGAGGGTGATGAGAGAGTTCATATGAAGCATGAAAACTACAGAAGATGAATCTTCCTTTTTCTCTGGAATAAAAAGTAGATATGAGACAGGACTAGAAAGAAATTAGAGCCTAGATGTGAGGATTTTCAAAACCAAGAGAGCATTTTTTTTCAGTATGTAACATCCAATGAAAGTGTTTGAGTAGGAGAAGAGAAAGAATAAAATTAGGAAGACTATGGAAGGCTACTAGATTAAAGGAGAGGGAACAAACTGATAAATAGAAACAAGCAATACATGGTCTTATATATTCATACATCATTTTGTCAAATGATGCCTTCCCTAGTGCTGGGAGGGGAGAGAGATACCCGGGAAATTTTATATAACAAAAAATAAATTTTAAAATAAATAAAAGAAAAAAAAGATGGGGAAGAAGAAGAGAAATGGAGAGGAAGGGCAAGTAGCCACAGTCTAAATAAGTGATTTAGTGATAAGCTTCTAAATAAGCTTAAAGTGAAGTATTCACAGAGAGCATCAAACAACTCATTAAGGGCAAGTTACTGTACAAGGCAACAAAGAAAGAAATTAAAAAAAACCCAAATGAAAAAGTTTCAGCACTCAAACAGTTTATTTCCTATGAGGGGGGAAATGTACACATAAACCATTCTTATTAGAGTAGAAGGCAATGCCATACTCCCATTCCTCCAGTTTCACAACCTAGAAGTCATCTTCTACTCCTTACTCTCACCCCTTACATCCAAGCTATGGACAAGGTCTGTCAATTTTGCCCGTGCAACACTCTCTAAAATGCCCCTTTCTAGCCATAACACTGCTGGGTTTATACCCCAAAAAGTTCATAAGGAAAAAGACTTGTGCAAAAATATTTATAGCTGCGCTCATTGTGATGGCAAAAAATGGGAAATGAGGGGGATGCCCTTTGTTTGGGGAGTGGCTGAACAAATTGTGGTATCTGTTGGTGATGGAATACTATTGTGCTCAAAGGGATAATGAACTGGAGGAGTTCCATGTAAACTAGACCGACCTCCAGGAAGTGATGCAGAATGAAAGGAGCAGAACTAGGAGAACATTATACAGAAATGGATACACTGTGGCACAATCGAATGTAATGGCCTTCTCTACTAGCAGCAATGCAATGATCCAGAACAATTGTGAGGGACTTATGAGGAAGAACACTATCCAGAGGAAGAACTGTGGGAATAGAAACACAGAAGAAAAATAACTGCTTGATCACATGGGTCGATGGAGATATGATTGGGGATATAGACTCTAAATGATCACCCCAGTGCAAATATCAATAATATGGAAATAGATCTTGATCAATGTCACATGTAAAACCCAGTGGAATTACAAGTTGGCTACAGGAGGAGGTTGGGGGGAAGGGAAGGGAAAAAACATGAATATTGTAACCATGGAAAAACATTCTAAATTAATTAAAAATTTCCAAATTAAAAAAAAGATAAAACATAAAATGCCCCTTTATTCTCTCTGACACTGTCATCGCACTGGCATAGGTCCTCATTGTTTCACATTTAGACTACTGTAATAGTCTGTTGGTGGGTCTGTCTGACTCAAGTCTCTCCCCATTCCAATCCTACCCTCATTCAACCACTGAAATGATTTTCTCAGAGCAGAGGATCTGAGTTTCTCAAGTGCCAATGCAATAAACTCCAGTGGCTCCCTATTATCTCCAGAAGCAAAAACAAAATGCCCTGTTTGGCATTCAAAGCTCTTTGTAACCTAGCCCCCTCCTTACCTTTCCAGTCTTCTTATACCTTATTCCTCAACACATGTTCTTTGATCCAGTAACACTGGCTGCCAGGCTTTTCCACAAATGAAATGCTCCATCTTTCAGCCTTAGGGTATTTTTCTCTGGCTGCCTTCCCAGCCTAGAATGCTTTCCCTTCTCATCTCTGACTCCTGGCTTCCTTAAAGCCCCAACTAAAATCCCATTTTCTACAGAAAATCTCTTTTTCAACACCTCTTAATTCTACTGCCCTTCCTTTCTTAATTATTTCCTTTTTATCCAAGCTATCCTATAGCTTCTTTGTATACAATGTTTGTTGCAACCATTATATTTTGAACTCTTTGTGGACAGAGAGTGTTTTTTGCCTCTTTTTGTATATGTATAGCATAATACTTGGAATATTGTAGGAGCTTAATAAATATTTAGCAATATGTGTCAACATATCTCCCTGAACTTATCTCCATACGTATAGGTCTGGATCCCCCCACAGGGCAGCTTCTACCTCAGGTTCTAGTATACTCTGAAGACTGTTTCTATATGTATATATACACATATATGCATATAGATTTCTATATTTTTATGTATGCACATATATATCTCAAAAGCACCTCCCACATTTCTCATTAATAGTCTATAAAAACAATAAGTTCTTATAGCAAAGGCATGTAATAAGATGGTAAAGGAAAAAACAGTAGCCACAAAATAATTTTCCCATAAACCAAATGACACTCTCTCACAAATACACATAATATCCATTGGAAAAGTGGACTCAAACTTAAAGTATAATGGTAATGGGAATACATGCAAAGGCCTCTGATTTTGCAAGGGTAACTCACCACTCCTTGTTATTTTCTTTCTTTCTAGATCCTCACAGAATTCCCACAATGGCTACAGTATGCACTCTCAGGGTACTCTCCTCTCTTAAATTCAGTTCTAAATTGCCAGAATTCGTTGCCTCAAGTTAATACGCAGATCTCTTTTCTGCTTCCAGAATTCCCATTTCTTACATGTATTTCCTTCTTGGAGGGATCCATTTTCTTTACACCCATGTCTGTCTGGAGTGTCTGCTCCCTCAATTGTTCAAACTCAACAAACTTTCCAAGAACTAGATGGGGGTGTTTTCATCTAGGCAAGCCATTGCTAGACATCATTGCTAATGAGGAGGAAAGAGGAATAAGGAAGGAAAGAATAAGCATTTATCAAGTGCTTACTATGTGCTAGACACTATGCTGAGCACATTACAAAAATTACCTCATTTGATCCTCACATCAATGTTGGAAGGTAGGTGCTAGTACTTGGCCCATTTTAGTTAAGGAAACTGAAGCAGAAGGAGATTATAATGGGAACAAGTATTTATTAAGTACTCACTATGTAAGTGTTTTAAAAACATTATCTCATTTGACACTCACAACAACCTTCCAGGTAGGTGCTATTAATATCCCCATTTTATAGCCAAGTAAACGGAGTCAGAGGTTAGGCATTCACATAGCTAGCAAGTTTCTGAGGTGAGATTTGAACTCAGATCTTCTTGCCTCCAGGTCCAGTGCTCAATACATTGTGCCTCCTAGGCAGAAATTCCCTCCTCTCTCCTGCAACAGGTCTCATCCACAAAGCATTCCTAAGCTGAAGCCCCACTAAGAATGGATTTCATTCAGTTGGACACAGCCATCAATTTCCAGGCAAATAAGCTTGTTGCTAGCTGCTATGGTTGATGTGGGGTGGGGGGCGGGGTGGGGGTTGAAGAGAATGGAGGAAAAGAAAAATAAATATTTTCTCTCACCCTTACCTTGACCCTACCTCTGGTAAACTTAAAACCACACAGCACCAAGGGTTTGACTAATGTATAGCTTGTCACTTGTTTCCTTTAACTTTATCTGAGAAATCAGCTCAAACATTATAAGGGGTTCAGAAAGTATTTAACACTTCACTAATACCTCTTACCTACTCTTTTCTAAGATGTTAAGTGAGGTAACTCTCTAATACAAGTAAATATAAAATATGTAAAAAGTAAATAAAGCATAGTCTGGGGAGGCAGATGGTAGGTGAGAGGTATAGGATCTGGGTGACATCAGAGAGGAAAAAAGCCATCTCAAAATACTGAGCAGTGACATAAAGGAAAGAATCCAGAACATGGATATAGAGAACATGAATTCAAAATCAGGCTCTGATATACTGTAGTCATATAAACTAAATTATTTTATCCTAGATACAGAAGAGTACCACAGGAATTGTTGTACAGGGAAACAACATTGTGAGGCCTTCAGAATATTCCCTTGGAAGCTGGGTCAAAGATGGGAAAGGGACAGATCTGAAAGATGTTACACAGAGAATCAAGAGAATTTGGCTACTATTTTGAAAGATGAAGGGGAGGGAAGACTCAAAGATGACTCTGAGGTTTGTTACAGGCCTAGGCAGCTAGACAGTAGGGTTGATTCCATCAACCCAAACATATAAATTTGGAGAAGGGGTTGGTGAACCTCTTTTTTCAGTATTCTTCTGGTAACAAGAGTTCCTAAACCTGGAGTACAAAGGTCTGTAGACAGATTTTAGAGTCTGTAAATTTGGATGGAAAAAATACATCTTTATTTTCATTAACCTTTGGTGTCTTTTGCAAGCCTATGTATTATAGTTTATATACTTCGTATACTTTTAAAAGTCTTCTGAGAATGGGTCCATAGGATTCATTAAACTGCTAGAGGTCATGACACAGAAAAAAAAAAAGGTTAAGCTGTCTTGCCTTAGTAGAATACAAGGTCTGAAGGGCAACATTTTTGTATCCTTTGTACCTTGTACATAAAAGGGGATTAATAAATGTTTCTTACTTTTGCAACTAGGTTGTAAGCCAGAAAAATAGCACCTAATATTATTTCTCTTGTGCCTTCCACAGTACCAGCATAATGCCTTACCCATAATAGGCATTCAATACATACTTGTTATGGGTTAATTGATTCTCTAATTCTTGAACCAGTAGAGGGTCAATATCACAAGGTCGTGAGTTAAATGAGTTTCCAAGTAACAAGGTTCTGACCCAAAATATGCCTTTGTGAAGGTGATTTTGTTTTATAATCAAAGTTCCAAAAATATTTCTCAAAAAAATTGTCCATAATTTAAGGCTTCTATATCTCTCTAGCCTCTTAAAGTAACATTTAAGTGTAGACTTAAGTGTTGAAGACATTAAGTGGTTGAAACTCAACAAAAGACAGGGAAAGGATTCACAAGTCCAGAATTCAGTCCCTATTCAGTCAGGAACTCAGGCAAACCAAAAACAGTCCCTCACAGTGCCTCAGTTTCTCTCAGTGGAGAATTCAGTCAGTGGATTGTCAAGTTCAAGCCTCAGGATAGATACAGGTTTCCCTATAGATAATTGTTCTGAACAAGTATTCAAGGCACTTTCTGTTCTAGAGCCTTCCTTTCCTACCTAAAAAAATTGCAAAGAATCTCTCAGAGCAAGAATTGGTTTCCCTTTCCATTTTTTTGTCTCTCTTTCCCTAGCAGTTCCTGGCACATAATAGTCACAGAAGTCCTACTTGATTTTTCTGACCTACCCTTGAAGTTTATTTTACCAAATCTGTAGTACCAAGTCCTCTTGCCTCACCCTAGTTTGTTACTCAATGTTACAGAACATTTTGTCACAAAATTACATGCTGCAATTTATAGAAATCTGCATTGTTTAATCTCTTCTTTTAATCTTCTATTCATTATTTATTTTCCCAGTGGTGGTGAGCCAGTCCCCTCCTCCAGGATCTATCCTCTGAAGGTCAAAACATTCCAATATACCCTAATCAGTCCTGGGATTTGCTAGTTGTCTTGCTGTTTTGCCCTTAAGACAGCTCTGCATCTGAACCCTTCTGTACGTGTTTTCTCCCCAAATTAAAACATAAGATTCTTGAAAATAAGGATAGTTTTCTTTTTATCTTGGTACCTCCAGTGTTAAGCATGGTAGTATATGATAAAGGCTTAATAAATTTTTTTTTTCATTCATTCATTCACTGCTGAGCATGACATACCCTCTTCACTGAATACTGTAAAGTCATGCAACCCTCCATCAAGTGCCCAAATCTGTGTATATGCACATATATTTTCTGTATCTACATAAATATGCACAGCAATATTATATTCCCATGTTACACTCTAATTCTGTATATATATATATACATATATATATATATGTATATATATATATATGTCACATCTCTGAGGTTACATACAGCACTATTGGAACCATGAAAAATAGAATTATATAAATTCATATAATTCTGTGACCTAACTACTGCCCATCTGATACCTCAATCTAACTTTCCGATCCTACCACCCTGTTTTATATCTAAAGCCACTGAGTTTTCTGGCTCTGGAACTTAAAGAAAAGGCTTTTGGGGAAGCAAAGTTGTCCTTTGAGGTTATTTCTAAAGAAACATATGATGTACTTCCTTTCAACAAAGAAGTGTTTCTACACCTTCTGAGTAGCCTGATAACAACTCCTTTACACCTTTAGGGTACTTTACACCCTAAAATTTCACACCCTAAAATTACACCACACACACCTTTTTATTTTTACAGCAATGAAACAGGAATTTGTGTTGATTCAGTCATATTCTCATCTCCTTTTAATGGCTAGCTGGGGTTATGGTGCTATAATAGTCTGTGGCCCTGAAACAAAACTTTTATACTCACCTTCCTGGAGACTGAGCCCATGACTTTGGTTTCACTGGTTCTTGCCAAATAAGCTACAGCCAGGAACAAGTAGCAGGTTTGTTGTTTTAGATTACTACTATGTTCAGAGATGTTGTCCCTACAAAAGAAAAATAATCCACTTTGATACCTCTCAGTAGTTATTGTAAGGAAAAAAGTCTTAAAAAAAACAGTATAAAAAGTGGCATTCTTCATACACACCTATTAAACTGTTTATTAAAACATAAATGCTATTTGTAGCATTTTGTGTAAAAACATTCACTATCAACAACCAACAAATACAAAGGTCTTCATTCCTACTGAAAACTAATTCCTTCTCTGATGGATAGGTATTAATACTCAGCTCTTTATTTTTTTTTCAATTGAATTATACAGAAATCTCACATATTTTTAGAGAAGCTGCAGTTCTGGAAAGACTTTTTCTTTTTCCTTTCAAAACAGACAATCTCCTACAAATGGCCTTATAAAGTCATAAAATAAAATTAACAAAGCCAAAAAGCAATCCTGTTTTCTAAAAATTGTGGGATATGCTGATATGGTCACTAAGACTGACCCTTTAGGAAGAACTGACACCAGCACTAGAAGGCTCCCTTTAGACTTCGAAACAACACCCTCATTTCCTAGGCTAAGGAAAAGAAATTTAATTTTATCCCTTCTAAAGGGGATATAGATATCCCATAAGAACCCTAATGTTTTCCTTTACAGATATCAAGGGAAGAGTTGATGCTAATTAGGTACTCTCTTCCCACCAAAAGAAAGAGATGGCAGGTTGAGTCCACTTCTTGAATTATACCAACCTTATACAAAACATGGTATGGAAAGCAAACTGGAAGCAACTAAGTAAAATTAAAAAATAAACAAGTAAAAAGCAAAACTTTTCAAGAACATACCCTTAGAATATGCTTTATATAAAGAAGCTAGGTGGCATATTGCTAGGCTTAGAACCAGGAAGACTTCAAACCCAGCTTCGGATGCTTTCTAGTGGTGTGATCCTGGTCAAGTTGCTTAACCTCTGACTGCCTTGGTTTCTTCAACTATAAAGTGAGAATAATAATAACTTTTACCTCCCACGATTGTTATAATGATGAAATGAATTAGTATTTGTAAATCACTTAGCCCAATGCCTGGCACATAGTAAGTAGTTAATAAATATTACTTATTTTTCATTTCCTCCTTCTAAGCCAAAACTCAAAGTACTGAACATATGAATAAAACAGGACCTAATATATCATCCATATATAACTTAGTAAACATTTATATGGCTATCTGATCTCTCTAAGACTCTATGGATGGCAAAAAAGGTAAATAAAAGGCATGGTCTCTATCCTTGAGAAGCTTAAAGTCTACTACAGATGAGGGCAGCTAGGTGGTGCAATGGATGGAGCAACTCAGTTCTTAGATACTAGTTGCTTGGCCCTAGGCAAGTCATTTAATCTGTCTGTCTCAGGTTCCTCATCTGTAAAACAGAGAAAATAATAGTTCACTACTTCGCATAACTACCATAAACAGAGTGTTTTAAAACTTTCAAGCACTACCAAAATGTTAGTTGCATATCCTTCATGTATGTTTTCCAACACCAAAGCCACCTGTCTTAAGTTACCAGTTGGTACATAAAGATGACTTCTGCCTAACTTACAAAGCCTATCATTACTTCTTTATTATTCTAACACTCCAATAAAGCTTCAGCTCCCAACCTATCAAACTGTATCTGTTCTGTATGTCAGTTATTCATATCATCCCCTAGTTTACCAGATAGGGGTGAGAGGGAAGTATTTATTTCTACTGACATCATGAATACAGGCTGCCTCTCCATCTGTTATCCCTTATTCTTGCTACATATACAGCACAATTTTGGAGTACATATTTCTTTGATGACATTCTTCACCTTATTCCTCTTTTCTAATTTTGTTTTTATTTGATGCAGTGAAAGAATGCCCAAATGAATCACAGAGTACCCAGGTTAAAATCCTACCTTTGGCACTCAGTACTATATGATCTTGGGTAGTAAGTCACTTAAGACTCCCTAGATCTCGATTAACTTTAAAATGAAGGGGTCCATGCCCCATATCTGGAATTCTCTCCTTCATCTTCACCTCCTTTATTAACTAGCTTCCTTTGAGTCCTAGGAAAAAAATCCCTTCTTCTGCAAGAAACCTTTCCAAATACCCATTAATTCTAGATTCTTCCCTCACTTGATCATTTTCAATTTATCTTGTCTTTAGTTTACTTGTACACAAGTTTTTTGCATGTGGTCTATTCTTATTAGGCTGTGAGCTCCATTGCATCCCAAGCATTTAGCACAGTGTCTGGCAAATAGTAGAACTTTAGTAAATGTTTACTGACTGCCAAGCTGGCCCTGAAGATCTCTTTCATTTCTCAACCTATGATGCTATAGTTGCATCCTGCTGAAACTCACTATGTGCTCCCTGCTGCTCTTTGAGGAATCCTCAACTTCAATTCTTTGAAAACAGTAGAGTTTCAGCATTCATGGTCATACATCATTAAAATAATACTGGATTTAAACAAGTAGGTTTTTGTCACAGGCAGAAGCTTACAATCATCTGTTGTTATAATGATGAAAATAATAATAGTGACAATGTTTGTTTGTCTAGCATCTGAAGGCTTACATCTCTATTAAGAAGACACTACAAGTATTATTATCAACATTTTACAGAAGAGGAGATGACGCAAAGAGGTTGTCACTTGCCTGTGGTCACGAAGTTAGTAATTGGTCTCTTGACTCTATGTCTATGCTGTTCTTTTAGCAGCTGCCTTCATTATCTAAAATGTGTCCTCCTTTAGATACAGAGCTGACACCAGAGGATCAACAACTTGGGAATGGGTGAGAAATTAACACTCTGACATTAAATATTTATTGAGTTCCTACATTTGACTACTGTTATGATTACACAAATACTTCCTACTCAGTGACATTTATTAAACAGCTTCTTTGTAGTATATAATTATTAGTAAACTCCTCTATTAAAAAAACATCAATAATACCATGAGGTCTCTTTTTATTGGTAACTGACTAACATACAATTCGTTCAATTGAGAATCTTTAGCCCCAAGTTCTATAGTTGAGCTCTGCCACAGAGTAAATGTGTGTAAGTCATTTTATCTTTATAACCTCAGTTTCCCTACCTTTAAAATGAGGGGATTAAACAAGATTATTCTGAAGCTTTTATTGACTCGACATTCTAAGATTACAACAAATGAAAAGATTTGTCACATCCAAAAGGCTTTGATAAGTTTCCTGTCCTCAAAGCAATCAAGTTGGGGGGGAAAAGAGACAAAGATAACTATCAGCATTACCACACAAAGTAGTACACAATGAATCAAATGAATGACAGCTGAGAAACGCTATAGAACAGTGATGGCAAATCTTTTAGAGGGGTGGGTGATTTGAGAAATATCCTCAGGTATCCATGGAAAGGGGGGGGGGACCAGCCTGGTGCCATGTCCCTTTGGTTTTCTAGTAATGAACTCTGGCAAATTCTGTGCTGGGGTGACAGCACTCATGCCCACAGAGAGGGCTCTGAGGGCCCCCTCTGGCATGTATGCTATAGGTTCACCACCATGGCTATAGAAGTTCAGAAAGAGGTAAAAAGTTTACTCTCAAGAGAGATGGGTAGAGATTGCACCCCTAGCAAAGGCCTTCAACCAGATATTATATGGGAGAGTAAAAAAGAATTAAATATATAAATGCTGAACAGTCAGAATATATCACCAATGTAGAGTTGGTTATGGGGAAGGAGTGGTCATTGAATAGTTTCTAAATTCCAATGATATACAAAATCAAGAGATAGAAAAGAAGCATGTGCACCCACACACACACTTCACTATCACAATGAATAGAGAATAAATAGAAGGAAAATGAACAGGATGAGTTACACAGGATAAAGAAGGCATGGATGGATTGGCAGTGATCTCTATCATCTGAGGACATATCCACATAGGCAGATCTTGTACCATCTCATCAAATGGCTTATCTCACAGGGGTTTTGTGAGTAACATGCTTTCTAAGCCTTAAAGCAGCATGTGAGTGTGATTTTCTAATAAGTCCTACAGGAAGGATGGGGTAAGGAATATTTAGGAGACAGTGTGTACAACTATTTCCCACAGGAGAAAGGTGAGTAGGCTACAAAAATAAGCTAAACCAGAGTGCTAAAACCTTGAATATCAATGTAAGGAATTTGGACAATTACATTCTCTTCCCAAATCTTCCTCATGGCTAGACCAGCAGCTCTAAAATTATAAGAAGCAACTGACTGGAGTTTAAGGGCACAGAGTACCAAAACTCCAACTGTTTTATTAACATTTTTATTAACATCTCAATTACCCACTTATCCAACTACTAAGATGGGCCATCAAAAGTCATAGCTATTGATTGTCAGATCCCAAACCAGTAAACAGAACCTCTCAAATTATTGCCATTCAGTTCAAAGAACACCAAGGGAAAAAGAAACAAGATTACAACTGTAGCACTTAAAACTATAATTTAGGATCATGTTCAGAGGTAGCTTGTGAATACAGAGCTGGGGCCCAGGGTCAGGAAGACCTTAGTTCACATCCCATCCCTAGACACCTACTTACTAACAATGTAATTCTGGGCAACTCACTTAACCTGCCTGTTTCAGTTTCCTCAAATGTAAAATGGGCATCATAATAGCATCTACTTCCCATGGTTGTAGTAAGGATCAGATGAGATAATATTTTTAAGTAGCTTTTTACAGAGTCTGGAACATGGCAGGCATTTAATAGTTATTTCTTTCCTTGCTTTCTCTCTTCCATCATTTCTTCCTTATAAGTTTTGTCCCTTTCTCCCCCTTTCTTCCTTCCATGCCTAACACCATGCCTTACATAAATAGGTACTTAATAAAATGTCTGTTGAATTGGGCCTCTGAACATCAGATACCATTAAATTCTTAAAGGGAAAAAGTGATGCTGGTGGGGTTGGGGAGAATATATGCATTGGGATCCTTTTCTCTGTCAGTAAAAATTAATCAACAACTATTTAAAGTCTACTAAGGCTGTGTCTGGTACTATAGAAGGTTGGGGCAAAGAAGTAATTTAAGATAAGGCTACTTGTAAAAATTCTTGGGATATTGTTGGGGAAGAAGACATTTACACTAATTAAAGAGACTCTTTAAGTGTCATAGGTCAGATTTAAAAGAATTTCATCTTTGCGAAACTTATGAAAAAAAAAAGTCTTGGAGGGAGGGGATATCAGAAACACTAGAAAAAAAGATTCTGCCACTCAATTACCAACTTTCTTTTAGCTTTTAACCAGAAAAAGAGGACCAACTATGAATAGTTTTATAAGGAAATGAAACAGAAAAATAAAAAACCTCAAAAGGTACTCCTATCAATCACTAACCTCAGAGATAGCTTTAGTCCAGGCACAATAATTTTTGATCAGGAAATTTAATACAACAGTCAAAATTAAGCCCTTTAAAAACCAAAAAACCAAAAGAACAAAATCTCTTTTCCCAAACAGTAGGGAGTAATGTACAATGAAAAGAGCTATGAATACCATCAGGGAACATTAATTCACCACTACTCTTTACTTCGATTATCTCTATGACCTTCAGCAAGGCTCTCTCTGAGCCTCACTTTATTCATCTGTAAAAAGAGGGTTGTTGGACTAGAAGATTTCTATGGTCTCTTTGGGCTCTGAAACAGTAACTGTATGATATTACATTCTAACCTTCAAATTTTTATACCTGAAGTGGAAAAAGATAACTATACGAGAAGTCCTTCTCACAATATTTAATAAACTGATATTAGTTACAACCAAAAAAATCTCAAAACTAAACATTCAACTCTGGATTGTCCCATAGATAGATAGACTTTTAGTTTATTTCCCAGTTTGCAGACTATTTTTAGCATTTGACAATCTTTTCCAGAAGTCTTAAAATGGCTAAAATATATTAACCATATTTTTTCCCCACCAGCATGCTCTCTGATCTAGAAATTTCCTCTTAAAGGCCTGTTTGTACATAAATACAATGAGTTATCCAATTTACCTTAATTATGTAGGATAATGGGTTCTTTCATCAATCAATAAACATTCATTCATTCACCTACTATGTGCAAGACACATGCTAAACTTTGGCTAACCAAGGGCTATAGCTACAGAAGGCTTTCCTAGACTATCAGGGAAGTCCCTAAGATTATATCAAACACTTGTTTTGGGGGGACTTATTTTTATTTTTGTTTTGTTTTGTTTTGTCTGTTGTAGGGGACAGAGACTATAGCTGCACAGGCTGGTAATCAGGCAAGGCATGGTGGGGAAGGGAGGATGGAGAGGGTAACTTGAATTTTCATTCTAAAAAAAAAGATCCAGGGACTAAGAGGTATTAGACTTACCAGACTTTGACTACATTGTCAAGGAACTCCAAGATCATAAAAGAACTAGATTGAAATTCTGGCTCTAATATCTGGAAGACGTTTTACAAACTGTTTAACATTTCTGAGCCTCAGTTTTCTCATCTGTAAAATGGTAGAAATTTAGATCGTCTCCTGGGTCACTTTAGGCTCTAAATCCTATTTACCCTATGAACCCTGGAACTTTGATCTATCTAGAACCCTGAGGTTTTGTGAAAAGATCAAAATACTGTTACTGTTGTAGAATGTTGTTGGTAAAAAGAAAGGGGGGGGGGGGGATGGTCCAACCATTCTAGAAAGCAATTTGGAATTTTATAAATGAACTGGCTAAAATATCCCCTATTTCTGGCCCAAAAATTTCACCACTAGGTATAGAGCTCAAGGATATGAAGGCTCAAAAGAAAGGTTTTGGATTCTTTATTTACCAAAATATTTATACTAGCACTGGCTACAGTAGCAAAGGCCTGGAAATAAAACAGATACCCATTAATTGTGGAGTGAATAAATAGGCTCAGGTACATCAATATATGGTGTTGTAATAAACAATGAATGTGATGAATGCAATGAAATGAATAGAAATGCACAGGAGAAAGCATATTAACTGCTGCAATGTAAACAAAATCAGAAAATCAATATGTATGAAATGATTATTCTGATTGCAGGGTGGGGTCATAAATTCCATTAAGTCTCCACTTGAAGAAGAGAGAGCTTAGCTCAAACATCTCCTTTCTGACCTGGCTGTACTATTTTGGGACTTCTCTGAATTTCTCCACCTGTGTGGGGGCAGGGTACCTTCTGAGCTCATCTTCCTTTTCAGTTTCCTTTTTTTTTTTAAATTTTCATTACTAGACTGTAAGCTCCTTGAAGGAAAGGACTTTCTTTTTTTCCTATTTTTATTGCCAGTATTTAACAGTGTCAATTATGTAGTAGGCATGTAATAAATGTCTACTGATTGATATGTTTTTTGAAGAGCAACAATGTAACTGTAAAAAAAAAAGAAATAATCAAAACTGAATGCTGTGAGAATATACCTTGGCCCCAAAGAAGAGATATATGATGTACTTCACTCTCTTTTAGGGGTGGGAATATAGGATTCTGAGTATGAAACTCTGCATGTAGTGTCAGACTTGGTTGATAAATTGGTCAGTTTTTCTAAATGTTTAATACTTGAGTTTATGCTTTTGTAAAACAGTAAAATGGGTGACTTTGGAAAATGTAGATGTGAAAACAAAACAACAACACTATTCGCTATTAATGGCAGATATGAGGCCACCATGCCTGGTCCCTAAGCTCATAGTACCAAAGGTACCCAAAGGGGAGATAAAAATGGCACTAAAGAAAGCAATATGAGAAGTGGTGAGATTGAATGAAATACATATAGAGGAATTCTGTTTTGAAGTCAATAAAACTCTGAAAGTACCGAGAGACCAAACAAAAGAAGGGAATGATCCCAAAGAATAGTGTAAAATCTCTATTAATAGTAAAAAAAAATAACCCATATGCCAACTGTTAAATATATAAACAAAATCTTTTACAAATACACCTAATACATATATTATCAAAATCAGGGTGAAACACTGACCCTTCACCAAGACTGTCACAATAACCTGAATGTTTTAAAGATAGCAGAGAAGAGGGGCAGCTAGGTGGCTCAGGGAATATAAAGCACCAGGCCTGAAAATGAGAGGTTCTGGGTTCAAATATGACCCCAGACACTTCTTACCTGTGTGATCCTGGACAAGTCACTTAATCTCCATTGCCTAGTCCTTCCTGCTCTTCTGCCTTAGAACCAATACTTACTATCAATTCTAAGGCAGAAAGTAATGTTTTTGGTTTGGTTTTGTTTTTTAAGATAACATAGTAGAAAAATGAAGAAGCTGAGGAACACCGGAGCAGACCATAACCCCAGAGAGTTCTCAGTAAAAAGCCAGAGCTCAATGAAGGAGCAAGTTCTGATTTGGATTACAGAGCACTATTTATAGGGAATCTACTGATATGATTACAGCCACAGGATGGCCAGCTGAGGATTCCCTTTTTAGCATATCAGGAATCTGGGAGGGACATCTTAGGGTTTTGTTATTAGCATATCGGGCCCATGCAATATTGGAGCTGCCAGAAGCCATTGGCCTCTGCTGCTTAGCCGGCGTGTATATGGTATATTCCTGACAGCCATACTCTCCATTATTACATTCTAAACATCCACAATTATATCCATAGTATTTTTTAAACATTTACAGTTATGTTCATGCTAACAATTTACAAATATATCCCATATATATGCTTCCTTCAAAATTTAATAAAATAAACAAAGAATAAACCATAATGCTATTTACCGAGCGTTCAAAGCCAACATGTGAATGGAATGGTTTACTGGCCACTGGTTCTGCCTGGGTTTGATATTACTTTTCTACACATTTCAGTTAACAGTTGGTTAGATTTGGTAGAAAATTTAGGGGGGAAAAGTTAGAAAAAAGTAAAAAATATATTTAGTATATTGTTCAATATTACTCATTCTTTTAGGGAGTGAGAGAATAGGATTCTGGGTGTGGAACCCTGAATGTAACATCAAAAAATCTTAATGTGACTTATTTATATACAATTGAAGTCATTCTTTTTTTTTTTTTAAATTTTAAACATTATTTTATTTGGTCATTTTCAAACATTATTAATTGGAAACAAAAATCATTTTCCTTTCCCCCCCCCCCACTCCAGCCATCCCTCCTGTAGCCAACACGTGATTCCACTGGATATCACATGTGTCCATGATCCAAATCCATTTCCATGTTGTTGGTATTTGCATTAGGGTGTTCATTTAGAGGTCTCTCCTCAATCATATCCCCTCAACCTCTGTAGTCAAGCAGTTGCCTTTTCTCGGTGTTTTTACTCCCACAGTTTGTCCTCTGCTTGTGGATAGTGTTTTTTCTCCTAGATCCCTGCAGATTGTTCAGGGACATTGCACTGACACTAATGGAGAAGTCCATTAAGTTCGATTGTACCACAGTGTATCAGAATCTCTGTACAATGTTTTCCTGGTTCTGCTCCTTTCGTTCTGCATCACTCCCTGGAGGTTGTTCCAGTCTCCATGGAATTCCTCCACTTTATTATTCCTTTGAGCACAATAGTATTCCATCACCAACAGATACCACAATTTGTTCAGCCATTCCCCAATTGAGGGGCATCCCCTCATTTTCCAATTTTTGGCCACCACAAAGAGCGCAGCTATGAATATTCTTGTACAAGCCTTTTTCTTTATTATCTCTTTGGGGTACAAACCCAGCAGTGCTATGACTGGATCAAAGGGCAGACAGTCCTTTATCGCCCTTTGGTCATAGTTCAAAATTGCCCTCCAGAATGGTTGGATCAATTCACAACTCCACCAGCAATGAATTAGTGTCCCTACTTTGCCTCATCCCCTCCAGCATTCATTACTTTCCATAGCTGTTATGTTAGCCAGTCTTCTGGGTGTGAGGTGATACCTCAGAATTGTTTTGATTTGCATCTCTCTGATTATAAGAGATTTAGAACACTTTTTTCATGTGCTTATTAATAGTTTTGGTTTCTTTATCTGAAAACTGCCTATTCATGTCCCTAGCCCATTTATCAATTGGAGAAAGGCTTGATTTTTTGTACAATTGATTTAGCTCTTTAAAAATTTGAGTAATTAAACCTTTGTCAGAGGTTTTTGTTATAAAGATTATTTCCCAATTTGTTGCTTCCCTTCTGATTTTAGTTACATTGGTTTTGTTTGTACAAAAACTTTTTAATTTGATGTAATCAAAATTATTGATTTTATATTTTGTGACTCATTCTAAGTCTTGCTTGATTTTAAAGTCTTTCCCTTCCCAAAGGTCTGACATGTATACTATTCTGTGTTCACCTAATTAACTTATAGTTTCCTTCTTTATGTTTAAGTCATTCACCCATTCTGAGTTTATCTTGGTGTAAGGTGTGACGTGTTGATCCAGACCTAGTCTCTCCCACACTGTCTTCCAATTTTCCCAGCAGTTTTTGTCAAATAGTGGATTTTTGTCCCAAAAGCTGGGGTCTTTGGGTTTGTCATAGAATGTCTTGCTGAGGCCATTTACCCCAAGTCTATTCCACTGATCCTCCTTTCTGTCTCTTAGTCAGTACCAAATTGTTTTGATGACTACTGCTTTATAGTATAGTTTGAGATCTGGGACTGCAAGGCCCCCTTACTTTGTATTTTTTTTTCATTATTTCCCTAGATATCCTTGATCCTTTGTCTGTCCAAATGAACTTTGTTATGTTTTTTCTAATTCAGTAAAAAAAATTTTTGGAAGTTCAATGGGTATGGCAGTAAATAGATAGATCAGTTTGGGTAGGATATTCATTTTTATTATATTGGCTCGTCCTACCCATGAGCAGTTAATGTTTCTCCAATTGCTCAAGTCTAATTTTAGTTGTGTGGAGAGTTTTTTGTAGTTGTGTTCATATAGTTCCTGTGTTTGTCTCGGGAGATAGATTCCTAAGTATTTTATTTTGTCTAAAGTGATTTTGAATGGGATTTCTCTTTCTAATTCTTGCTGCTAAGATGTGTTGGAAATGTATAGGAATGCTGATGACTTATGTGGGTTTATTTTGTATCCTGCAACTTTGCTAAAGTTTTTGATTATTTCGATTAGCTTTTTTGTTGATTCTCTGGGATTCTTTTAAGTAAACCATCATATCATCCGCAAAAAGTGATAACTTGGTCTCCTCCTTGACTATTTTAATGCCTTCAATTTCTTTTTCTTCTCTAATTGCTACTGCTAGTGTTTCTAGTATAATGTTAAATAATAGAGGTGATAATATGCATCCTTGTTTCACTCCTGATCTTATTGGGAATACATCTAATTTATCCCCATTGCAGATGATGTTTGCTGATAGTTTTAGATATATACTGTTTGTTATTTTTAGGAAAAACCTTTCTATTCCTATACTTTCTAGTGTTTTTAATAGGAATGGGTATTGCATTTTATCAAAGGCTTTTTCTGCATTTATTGAAATAATTACGTGATTTTTGTTGGATTACTTGTTGATATGGTCAATTATGTGGATGGTTTTCCTAATATTGAACCAGCCCTGCATTCCTGGTATGAATCCTACTTGATCATGGTGAATGACTCTCCTGATCACTTGCTGGTGTCTTTTTGCTAGTATCCTATTTAGGATTTTTGCATCTATATTCATTAGGGAAATTGGTCTATAGTTTTCTTTCTCTGTTTTTGATGTGCCTGGCTTTGGAATCAGTAGCATGTTTGTGTCGTAAAAGGAGTTTGGTAGAACTCCCTCTTTATTTATTATGTCAAATAGTTTGTATAGTATTGGGATTAGCTGTTCTTTGAATGTTTGATAGAATTCACTTGTGAATCCATCAGGCCCTGGGGATTTTTTCTTAGAGAGTTCTTTGATGGCCTGTTGGATTTATTTTTCTGATATGGGATTATTTAAGAATTCTATTTCTTCTTCTGTTAGTCTAGGCAGTTTGTATTTTTGTAAATATTCATCCATATCACCTAGATTGGTATATTTATTGCCATATGATTGGGCAAAGTAGTTTTTAATGATTGCCTTAATTTCCTCTTCTTTGGAGGTGAGTTCCACCTTTCCATCTTTGATGCTATTAATTTGCTTTTCTTCTTTCCTTTTTCTTAATTAGATTGACTAGTACTTTGTCTATTTTGTTTGTTTTCTCAAAGTACCAGCTTCTAGTCTTATTTATTAGTTCAATAGTTCTATCACTTTTGATTTTATTAATTTCTCCCTTAGTTTTTAGGATCTCTAGTTTGGTTTTCTTCTGAGGGGTTTTAATTTGTTCACTTTCAAGCTTTTTTATTTGCATTTCCAATTCCTTGATCTTTGTCCTCCCTAATTTGTTAATATATGCACTCAGGGATATGAATTTTCCTCTGAGTATTGCTTTGGCTGTATCCCATAGGGTTTGAAAGGATGTCTCACCATTGTCATTTTCCTCAATGAAATTATTGTTTCTATGATTTGTTCTCTAACTAACCGCTTTCGGAGTGTCATATTATTTAATTTCCAATTAATTTTTGAGTTGGCTCTCCATGTACCCTTACTGATCATTATTTTTATTGCCTTGTGATCTGAAAAGGCTGCATGTATTATTTCTGCTTTTCTGCATTTGTATGCCATGTTTCTGTGACCTAGTGTATGGTCAATCTTTGTGAATGTGCCATGTGGTGCTGAGAAGGTGTATTCCTTTTTGTCCCTATTTATTTTTCTCTATATGTCTATTAACTCTAATTTTTCTAAGATTTCATTTACTACTTTTACCTCTTTCTTATTTATTTTTTGATTTGATTTATCTAAATTTGATAGTGATTGGTTCAGATCTCCCACTAATATGGTTTTACTGTCTATTTCCTCCTTCAATTTTCCTTGTTTCTCCATTAGAAATTTGGGTGCTATACCATTTGGTGCATACATGTTGATTAGTGATATTTCCTGATTGTCTATAGTCCCTTTTAACAAAATATATTTACCTTTCCCATCCCTTTTAATCAGGTCTATTTTTGCTTTGGCTTTGTCAGATATCATGATTGCAACTCCTGCCTTCTTTCTATCAGTTGAGGCCCAAAAGGTCTTACTCCATCCTTTAATTCTGACCTTGTGAGTATCTACCCGCCTCATGTGTGTTTCTTGAAGACAACATATTTTTAAGTATTCACTCACATTGTTACATACTAGAAATCGGTGACAAATGTCCAAATGATCCTACTGCTTTTTCCACAAACAAGTTGATCAAATTGTAACATTTTTTAAAGGCTAGTTCACATTTTAAAAAGAAGTATAATTTTGCTTTATTATCTTAGTTGCTCCCTAATTCACTGGATAGTCTATTGTAGCACATGCTATTGGTTTTCTAGGGTTCTGCTGATATCTCTGCAGGGGCAATGTAAGCAAGATGGGGAGAAGCTGGTATAGTTGTGCTATCAAAATTCTGAGTCACTTAACTTTCAGGCTTAAACTGAAGCCTGAAGGTATTGGTGAAATGGTGCTTTATTTACTTTCTTTTTTAGATGAAAAAAAAAAAGCAAAGAGTCCAGGTTTCCTATTCATCTATCTGACAAAGAATGAAGGTGAAATGGTTGGATCTCAGTCAGTAAAGCTAACATAGAAATTCTGTGGTCTTAGAAGCTAGCTGAAATGAAACTAGTAGTCCAAGTTGGAGGCACTTTAGAGTGATGGATAGAAGAGAGGCCATCAACTGGGGTTTGAGTATTTATTATTTTCCTGATCCACCTGTTTAATCTCTAGAATGCCAACCTCTCCTCCACTTACCTGTTTTCTCAGAAAAAAGAATGAGAGCTCAATTCAAAGTGATGACTTATCTAGATTCCCTTGAGTTAGAGCTGTTATTTGCCCCTTTGAGACAACTAGGTTGCCAGCACTACATCAATAAGAAATACCAAAAAAAAAAGCAACTGATTTAATGCCTGAAGTGTGCTATTAAAATGAAACATTTCCTGCTCTTAAGTTTCTTTCATTCTAGAAGGAGATATAACATGTACATATAAGTAGTAGGCGATTGGGGCAGGGAGGCCCCTATTTACCCGCATCTGGGGCAAGAAAAACTCTAGTCCTTTGTGAATTCTTGACTTAATTTCATCCAGCCCTTGGACCAGATACCAAGAAGTGATATTCTAATTTATTACAAGAATTGTGAAAACACAATATGGCTTTCAGTTTTTGGCAGAAAAATCCTTAGAAGAATCCAAAATGGGCCTGTGTGTACAATATATCCCACCTGTCTCACTTTTACTATATTTACTTCTCCCATATTCCACCATCCCTCCCCTACTTTTCCCCCTTAACAGGCTATGAATTAGAGCCAAAACCTTTTTGCCATTTGTTTTTAGTAAAGAGTTTTATATTACCAGGTCTTAATAAAAAAGCCAATAATCAGAACATTTTATCTTTCTCTATGAAAGAAATTTTTAAAAAGTTAATTAAGTTGTTGCTTACTTGTGAGTCCATCAATTGATTTGTATAGTGAGTCAGGGCACCTTGGAATCAAAGGCTCACCAACTCTTACCTCCAACTGTCTTTTAGGAAGAAGGGTTAGAATTCAGAAAGCAAAGGGTAAAAACTCAGAAGTGGATGCTAGCTTTATAACTGAAGACTGAAAAGGCATAAAAAAAGGTGGAAGGAGAGCTAAAATCTAGGAACAAGAACTGAAGAAAGAAAAATTCTCCTCTGCCCACTCATCAACATAAGATTCCATTGAAATGTTTGCTCCCTACTTCCCCCTTCCCTAACACTGGGGGTCTATAAGCTCTAGCTAAAACATTGCTCCTCTACTATACTCAAGAATTATAATAGTTTACAAAAAATAAGTAGTACTCCTGTGACCTTGCTGTAAGATACCAAATGAGTGGCTTCATCACCCCAAAAGGGTCTAGTATACAATATATAACAAGTAAGAGGTAGGCAGTATCATTTAATTCAGAATTAACAAAAATCAATGACACTGGAGATGAAACTCATTGGCACCAGTAGATTACCTTAAGAAGGCTTTAGGGAGACCATGTGCACATTTTAATAAAACAGTAAAGTCCATTATAAGAATGAATCTTAAGGGAAGGAATTGGTTATGATTTCTTTCTCCCATTACTCTTCAAAGAAATTATCTCTTGCATATAAATCTTGCTAATACGGAAGTGTCAACAGATAGGATCATAAGATGTAGAGATGGAAACTTTAGAGCTTTGAGATGATCCAGGTCAATTCTTGAATTTTTATAAATAAGGTCACAGAGGTCAGGAACAAAGAAAGTGAGAAGAGAAATTACTAAGAAATCCCTATAGGATAATTATAATTCTGGTCATATCAAAATGTGAGGAAAGGTCTTTAAGTATAGCTCATAGAGGGAGACAAGATGGTGGAAAAGTCCTCAAAAAAGCTCTTCCAGCATTCCCATACAAACAACTTTAAAATACAGTCATCTCTTGCTATATCATGGTTCACTTATCATGGCTTGACTATATCTCAGGTTTGTTTGTTTTTTTTTAATCTAGTTCTGTATCACAGAGTTTTCAGTATATCATGGGATTTTGTGGATGAATACCATACTGTACACAATAGAAATACAGTACACCACTACTGCTTGTGCAAGTTTGACAACGTAAGATTGTACACAGAGCACTATTGGCTAATAGAATGAAAGGTGACCAACCACAGTGCTGAGTTCTGTATCCTGGCACTGACTGGCTCAGTGACTGTAGCATCAATCTGTTTCCTCTCCCCCTAGATTTCACCTATCTCAGGGGTCTCTGGAACATAACTCCCACAATAGGTAAGGGATTACTGTAATGGCTGAAATTAAATTCTGGAGTACTACAGCCAACAAAATGTTAGAGAGAGACACTCTTCTTTCCCAAAACAACCTAGGAGTTCTGAAAGAGAGATCTGTGACACTGGGAAAAAAGCTAGCCTGGAGCCCACATGAATGAAACCTTAGTCATGAGATTAGGTGGTGCTGGTCAGAAGCAGCAGAAACTTCCTGAACTCTCTAGCCAGAGGCAGTAAAGGAGCATGGCAGGAAGAGATTATAGGGTCCCCCCTCTGTGCTGCATTAGAAGAAGGAACAAATGCTATTTGGTCATATTATTACCTATACCTACATTTAAGTTGTAGTTGAAGGGCAGAGAGGAGCACTCTCAATCAAGAAAGAGTGGAAACCCTAAAAGGTAGTATTACTTCCTGCCTTTAGGGTACAGGGACCTGGAGAAATAATATCTTTTATATTCCCAAGGGTGGTGGACGGGCCCTGAAGAACAGCATTGACTGAAAGCCCAAGGGATCAGAGACCCTGTTTAGACCAAAAAAGCAGTAACTACCTCTCTTTCCAGATCATATCACTTGGAAAGTAACTAAAATGTGGAACCCCCAGCATTAGCTCTGAAAACAGCAGTGAGAATGAAAAAATTTGAAGCTTGAAACAGAACTCATGCCCCCCTGCTAAGAAAATAATCCAGTATTAACATAAAATTCCATATCATGAAATAGGGAGTGAGCAAACAACAAAGAACCTGACCATAACAATCTACAATGATGACAAGAAAGATCAAGACAGAAACTAAGAAGACAATGAAGTTAAAACAGCTACAAGGAAAACCTCAAAGAAAAAACAATGAATTGAACATAAGAACAACAACAATTCCTGGAAGAGCTAAAAAACATTTTCCAAATCAAATAAGAGTGGTAGTAAGAAAATTAGGTAAAGAAATATAAGTTAAGGGAGAAAATAATAAAAAGATAACAGCTTGGTAAAAGAGGCACAAAAATACAAAAGAAAATAATACCTTAAAAAATAGAATTGGCCAAATGGAAACAAGTAAAAAAGCTCACTGAACAAAATAATTTCTCAAATATGAGAATTGAGCAAATGAAAATTAATGACTCTATGACACATCAAGAAATGATTTCTTAAGTCAAAAGAATTTTTAAAAACCTAAAAAAATATTAAATATCTCATTAGAAAAACAATTGACATGGAAAATAGGTCAGGGAGAGATAACTTAAGAATTATTGGATTACTTGAAATCCACAAAGAGTCTAAACATCACACTTCAAGATATTTTTAAGGAAGAATGCAGCAATATCCTAGAACCAGAAAGCATAATAGAAATGGAAAGAATCCATCAATTGTCACATAAAAAGAAGATGCCCAAATAAAAAGTTGCATGAATAATATAGCCAAATTCCAGAATCCCAGGTCAAAGAGAAAATATTTCAAGCAGGAAGAAAGAACCAGTTCAAATACCATGAAGCTATAGTAAAGATCATATAAGTTTAGCAGCTTCAACATTAAAGGAGAAAAAAGTTTGGAAAATAATATTATGGAAGGCAAAAGAACTGGCATTATAACTAAACAAAACTAAGTATAATCCTTCAAGAGAAAAAATGAATATTTAACGAAACAGAGGAGCTTCCAGTATTGCTATTAAAAAAAGACTAGAGGTGAACAGAAAATCTAACTTTTTATTTCAAGACAAAAGGTAAACATAAAAGAAAAATCATAAGAGACAAAATAAGGTTAATCTGTGAACCTATATGGTAGATGATATATGCATCTTCTAAGAAAGTTATCATTATTAGGGTAATTAAAAGGAATCTACACAGAAGAGGTATATGAGTGAGTTGGTATATGATATTGGTATGATGTAAAAAAAAAACAGTTAAGAAATAAGGATGCCTTGGGAGAAGGGAAAGGAAGAATGGGGGGAAAACATCTCACATAAAAAAAAAGCATTCAAGGAAGATCTTTTGCAGGAGAGGAAAAATGTGGAAAGGGTATAACACTTGCATCACTCACATATAAATTGATTCAAAAAGGGCAAGAAATACACAGGCACACACACTCAGTTGGTAATAAAAATCTATCTTATCCCACACAGAATCAGGAAAGGAAGAGGATAAGAAAAAGGGATAGAATGGGTGATTAAAGAAATGAATAATTTTTAAAAAGACATTGGTTAAAAACAAAAAAAGTCTTTAGAGGAAGGAAGGGATAAAGATAAAGAGAAGGATAAGGAAAATAAAGTGGGATGGAGGGAAATGCACAGTTAGTAATCACATCTGTGAATGGGATGAATTCACCCAAAAAATGGAAGCATAGAGCAGAATGGATTAGAAACCAGAATTCAACAATATGTTGTTTACAAGAAACACACTAGAAACAGAGACACACACAAAGAGTTAAAAATAAGGGTCTAAAGCAGAATCTATTATGTTACAGTTGAAGTAAAAAAGACAGGAATAGCAATGGTGATTTCAGAAAAAGCAAAAACAAAAATAGACCTAATTAAAAGGGATGAGAAGGGAAACTGCAAAGACTATAAAAAAACTATCAGTACTGAAAATGTATGCACAAATAGCATAGTATCCATATTCTTAAAGGAAAATTTAAAGGAATATAAGAGGAAATGGACAGTAAAATTATACCAGCAGGGTACATCAACTTTCCCCTCTCTGAACTAGATAAAGCTAACCAAAAATAAATAAGAAGTCAAGAAGATGAATAGAATCTTGGAAAAATTAGATATGATAGCCCTTTGGAGATAATCAAATGGGGAAAAAAATAAATGTACCTTTTCCTCACCTGTACATGGCACCTTCACAAAAACTAACTGTGTATTAGAGCATAAAAACCTCCTAAGCAGATGCAGAAAAGCAGAAATATTAAATGAACTACAATACAATAAAAGACTATAATACAATAAAATTTAAATTTAATAAAAGGCTATAGAATAGATTAAAAGCTAATTAGAAACTAATCTAATCTATAGAATGAATGGGTCAAAGAACAAATCATAGAAACATTATCTTTGAAGATAATGACAAACAATGAAATAAAATTTCAAAATGTGCAGGTTACATCCAAAGTGATACTTAGGAGCAAATTTATAACTATAAATGTGTACAGTTGTCCCTTGCTATATTACAGTTTATTTGTCATGGCTTCACTGTATCACAGGTTTTTTTTTAAAACAATATATCTAATTCTGTATCACAGAGTTTTTGCTATATCATGGAATTTTGCAGATGAATATTGTATTATTCACAATGGAAATGTAGTACGCCACTAACTCTTGTGCAAGTTTTCTAATGTGAGACTGTATATGGCTGCATGTGCAAAGTGGGTGTTTCTGTATTGGATGATGGAATGAAAGGCAACCAACCCCAGCACTGTGTTCTGTATCCTGGGTGCTGACTGGCTCAGTGTTTATAAGAGTGTGAGAAAGGTTAATAAGAGTGTGGAAAAGATTTATAGGAGAGTAGAAAGGGTTTATAAAGCCTTAAAATATGTATAAATAATAAAATAAATATAACATTACTACTTCATGGATTTTCACCTACAGTGGGAGTCTTTGGAAAGTAACTCCCAGGATAGGTGAGGGATCATTGTACCTCAATAAAATAGAGAATGAGCATAGCAATGAATTAGGCGTGCAACTAAAAAAACAATGGGTTAAAAATCCCCAGATAAATGCTAAATTGGAAATACTGGAAATTAAAGGAGAGATTAATAAAATTGAAAGTAAGAAAACCATTGAATTACTCAAGACAAGAAGCTGGTTTGATTAATAACAATAACAACAATAAATCATTGTTTTTGGTTAATTTGATTTTTAAAAAAGCAAGAAGAAAAGCAGATTACCAGTATCAAAAATGGAAAGGTGAATTAACAATCAATGAAGAGGAAATTAAAACAATTACAAGGTGTTATTTTTGTCCAATTAAATACCAACAATTTGACAATTTAAATGAATTAGATTAATTAAAAAAAATAAATTGCCAGATTAAGAGAGAGGAAAAAGAATACTTAAACAACTACATCTCAGAAAAAGAAATTGAACAAGCCATCAATGAATTCTCTAAGAAAAAAATCCACAGAGCCAAATGGATTCACAAGTGAATTCTTTAAAGAACATATAAACATAAACATGTAAACAATAACATATAAACTATTTGGAAAAATTGGTGAAGAAATCCTACCAAGTTTTTCTTATGATATCAATATGGTGTCACATTAGGAAGAGAAAAATCAGAGAAGGAAAACTATAGAACAATCTCCTTAATGAAGGCTGATGAAAAAAAATAGTTTAAGATATTAGTAAGGAGATTATAGTAATATATCACTAAGATCATACACTATGACCTAATAGAATTTATACCAAGAATGCAAGGCTGAATCGATATTAGGGTAACTATCATTATAATTGGTCATATCAGTAATAATAATAAAAATTATATTATTATATCAGGAGATGCAAAAAAACGTCTCTGAAAAAGTACAACACCCATTCAAAGGGCAGCTAGGTGGCACAGTAAATAAAGTGGTGGTCCTTTAGTCAGGAAGACTTCAATTCCACTCTGAGATACTTACTAGCTATGTCACCTTGGGTAACTCACTTACCCCTGTTTGCCTCAGTTTCCTAGTTAAACTGTTTCAGGAAATGGCTTAAAGAAACCTTTAAACTGGTTAAGGAAATAGCAAACTACTTCACTACTATTCATTCCTTTTGATCAAGAAATACCCCTGCTAAGTCTATGTCCCAAAAAGATCAAATAAAAGGAAAAAGAAACTTTTTGTACAAAAATTTATAGCAGCTCTTTTTGTGGTGGCAAAGAATTAAAATTGAGGGGATGTCCATCTACTGGAGAATGACTAGACAAGTTGTGATATATGATTGTGATGGAATATGATAGTGGTATAATAAATGAGAAAAGGACAAGCAGAACACTTTCAGAAAAATCTGGAAAGACATGAACTCATAAATGAAAAGCAAAATGAGCAGAACCAAGAGATCATTTTACATAATAATAGCAATACTATCATGATGATCAATTGGGAAAGACCCTGATCAAGACAATTATTTAAGACAATTTCAAAGGGCCTATGATGAAACATACTCTACACCTCCAAAAAAAAAAAAGAACTAATGAACTCTGAAGGTAGATTGAATCACCTTAAAAAACTTTATTTTTATTGTTTAATTTTTTTCTTTTTTTAATATGGCTAATATGGAAATGTTCTTCATGGCCTCACAAGTATAATCAAAATCAAATTGCTTGCCTTTTCAAAGAAGGGGAGGAGCAGGAGGAAGAAACAAAATTTGGAACTCAAAAATTTTTAAATGATTGTTAAAATTTGGAAATATTTAACTACATAGTTGTTTTTTTAAAATAAAAACTATTGTCCCTAGGATTTATGTCTTTATTTTAAGCCACTGATGTCCATTTACTTTTCAGGCAGCAAAAATATGAGAAAAGATAAAAGTGAGATTTTCTTCTAACTCTAACAGTAAGACTGCCAGTAAGTGGCAGAACAAAATATCCAGTCAGCAGGAAGATGGTGGGAAGAATTATTGTGTAAGCCAAGTTTCAGGCCTGGGTATTTGTATAAGACACTTCTTACTGGAGAAGAAAATGATAACTAAACACTGTGTAGTGGAGTTGAGGGGCAGGAATTGAGGGCTAAGATGGTGAGAATTTGTGGGAGTATAGTTTTTCTTCTGGCTTCTTTGCTCAGAGAAACAACACATAATTCCAGGCTCTCTTTAGGTCCTAAGAGGAAGAGAAAAACTGTGAGAACAAAATAGGAGAGAGTCTTCTCATGTATGTACCTATTTTCATCTTTCTACAGTAGAGATTTCAGGACATTTGCTCTTGGAGTGAGGTGGAAATCTGTCTGTCTCTGTCTCTCTGTGCCTCATTTCTCCTTTGTCTTTCTCTTGTCTTTTTTTTTGTCTTTTAGTTTTCTCCCTGGACCTGTGTGTCTCTGATGAGCTGAGATAACTGTACTCTCTGTGAGAAAGCTCATTAGTTCTGAGCACAGTCTGGTATATTCAGATCTTTATAATTTCTATGAGTTTGCTATCAGCTTGGATGAATGGGTTTGTTTGCTATTTACTATTTGTGATGATTTTTCTGTAACTAGCATTTGGTGGGAAGGGAGTAGAGCCTTTGGCTATTGCTTGGGGCACTCCTTCCCTGTTAAGTTATAGTAATAAGGAAAACAGAATGAATCTAAAACTCATTTACCCTAGGGTAGCAATATTTAAGGAAGGCAGATATATATAATTTTAGTCGGGTATGCTCTCTGAAAAGAGAGATCTAGAAAAGCAAAACAGCTTTGGGGACCTAATCTCCTGCTCTCCTTCAGGTAAGAATCAAAATTGCAATTGGAGAGGGGTAAGATTACAGAGATATATACACACAACTCCTTGAGAGATGCATTTAGACAAACTCAGGTAGACACATGTAACCTATGTAAGCAATATATGTACCTTACAATAGTTTGTATATCATTCTCAAACTTAATTTGAAGACTGGGGAGCCTAAATTCAAATTCCACCTCAGACATCTACTAGAAATGTAACCCTAGACACTAAGTCATTTAGCCTCTATTAACCTCAGTTTCTTCATATGTAAAATGGAGACAATAAAAGTATCTTCCTCTCATAGTTCTTGTGAGGATCAAATGAGATGATATGTATAGCATTTTGCAAACAAAATGCATAAAAGCTAGTGATTAAAAATAATTTCAAGCCTTTAAGGCTCAACCAATATTTTCACCAGAGTCCCACAAGTCCTATAAAAAGAAAAACTTGATTAGCTTTCTTCTTTTCCTTCAGTGAAAAGGTTAACAAGTAAAGAAAGTGACAAGAAGGTTAAGTTTTGGAAATCAGAGAGGCCACTTCATTGATCCCTAGAAAGCTGCCCCATTTTGTGGATCAGAATCCTCTTCAAGCCATAGCTCACACTACAAAATTTTGTTTTTATTAATCAGCCAGAGAAAATACTTAGTTCTAAGCAATGCCATTTAGTCAAATAGTATAATAATCAACAATTATTTATTAAGCACTTACTACCAGCCAGGCACTGTGGTAGACATTGAATACACAAAGGCAATTAAAAAAAAAATCTCTGCTCTCAAGGAGTATAGTAAACGATGAGCTTTGAAAGAAGGATTCTAAGAGTCAAAAAGTAACAGCAAAATATTACTATGTAAATCTATAGTCCACTCATCCACAAATACACACATTTCCAGCAAAAAGAGTAATCAAGCAAAACATTTACCAAAAAAAAGTGAATAATTCCTTCTATAAACAGTGAAAAAATCCTTCCATAATGGCATTATTCATTTATTATATATTTCTATGGCTGTGTTTTATTTATTGTATTTTTGTTTTTCTTAATGTCACTTTGAAGAAAAGTTATAATAAATCACATGCACATTTTGTTAAAATAAAGGTAGAGGAATATAGAATTTATTTTGCTGTGACTAAATTTCTAGATGTTGTGTCTATTAAGCTAGAATTGCAAAACTTAGTCTGCTATGTACGTATGGCCAAAAAAAATGTGGGGAACATTATTAATATGTTTACTACATGCTTAGCAAAAAATATTATAGGTCTGACTTTAGGTCAGGAAGATCTTTATTCAAATCTGTCCTCTGACACTTACTGGTTGTGACTGTGGGCAACTCAATCTGTCAGCCTCAGTTTCCTTATCTGTCAAGTGGGAATAAATATAGAACCTACCTAGTAGAGTTGCTATAAGGGTCAAATGAGATATTGATAAAGTGCCCAGTTAATCTTAAATCATTACATAATTATAACTATATTAGAATATCTATCAAAATGTCTCCAATTTTCAGTTCTTCCTTCTTATTTCAGCGATAATTAAAAAATAGCTTTACTTCTTTGTATTTCTGTCTCCTTTTTACAAACTATCCCATACTCTACCACACACACATGATCTGCATTCCTTCTCTTATTAAAATGTAAGCTGTCTAAGGACAAGATGTATCAGAGTAAAAGTAGTATTAAGGGGTTTCCTATGGACTAAGTTTGAAGGGAGGCAAAAGTCTATAAACACAATTGCAAGTACATTTTTTAAACCTCTTGTTTACTCTAAAATTGAGCAGATCACAAATTAAGGAGAGTCAAACAAAACTCTAAGAGAAACATTTTTAAGCCGAGGGTTGATATTACTAGTCTTGACCAGAAAAGATCTAAAGATACTTAACTTTAATGGAATATTGAAGTAGAATGAGGAAAATAGCTCAACAAGGAAATCTGTGGAGCTCTCCAATACTTGGATGATAGAAATAACATTAATTCACATCTTTATAACAATTTCATTTTACAAAGCACTAATCTCAAAACCACAAGTTGAAGTAGAGACCACAAGTATTATTATCCTCGTTTTGCATATGAAGGAACTGAGACTTCAAGAGAAGGTCCAGAACCAAGAATTGGATCCTCTATTAGGTTGGATGCCAGAAACTGGAGTCAGAGACACAAAGTGGAGAGGAATATAGAGGAAAAAACATCCATAGTCCAATATTGGTCCACAGAAATAATTTTTATATTTTTCCATTGAGACACAAGAAATATACATTTCCTGAAAACTAGTTTCACTGTATATTTTAATCACATCAATATTCTTCAAGTACCACTCCATATGAAAGGAATACTGTTTCTTCCACTAAAAAGACTCAACTGTTTTCTCCCCTCTGAAGACATCCATCACATGGATGCTAAAATGTAAGGACCAAAAAAGGGCCTCTGAAACTTTTAAAGAGGTTAAATCAATAACTCCTTATCCCATAACTACCACAATGGACCAGATTTGTTGATTTTGTTTTTTAAATAAAGCCACATAACAAGCAATATATACATATGTAAACCATACAAGTTGGAATTTAAAAAAAATTTAAACCCAGAAGAATGTTAGATATTAAATCTAAAGTCCTATTATCAATGGCAAAAAAGGTCAAAGTACATAAACATGTAATTCTTTGTAACTAACCAAAAGTTACTGCCACTGGAGGAAATAGAAAGCCATTGTATTAGTTCATCATGAAGTAAAGAAACCCTAAGATTTAAAGACAGAAGTGTCATTAGAAACCAGTTAGTCCAGGAGTTCTTAACCATTTTTGTGTCATGGATCCCTTTGGCAGTTTGGTTATGTATATGTTTACTCCTCAGAATGTTGCTAAATGCATAAAATAAAATAGAATTTCAAGGGAAGTCAATTACATGGAAACATAGTGGTCAATTTCTTTAAAAGGTCATAGATATGAGGTTAAGAAATCAAAATAACCCAAATGCTTCACTCTAGGGAAAAGAAAATTGAACCCCAAAAAAGCAGAGAGATTTGTATATGCTGATAGGCAGCAGGCTAGGATCCAAATACAGCCATTCTGAATTTAAATCTAGGGCTCTTGACATGATCTCTCTCCAAATAAAAGTGATCATTTGCTTTATTTTTTAAAGTCAGGAAAAATGTATGATAAAAATGGAAGACCAGTTATGATTGAATATGGCTGTCAGAGTGGTGGACTTTAGCCAAAATAGTGTGATCCTGGGAGGTGACAGAACCCAAATCACAGAAACATGCAAAGTTATAACCACTAACAGAAATATTGCTTATTTCTTTTTATGTATATCTTAATATTATATTTATTATAATCATATTAATAATAATTACTATAAATAATTCATAATTATGCCAATATTGTAAATGTTGTATTTATATTATTACTCATATCAACATCTTCTGACATGAAGGATTATAGTTTCTTAATCATAACTGGAGACCCACTAAAATAACCCTCTTCAAATATTTTCCTTCTAACTCTTCTCAGAACTCATTTCCTTTTACTTTAGAATGCCTAAAAGTTAGGGATTTTTTTCTTTTTGAAATTAGTCCCTTATTCATTATATCATTTCAGAATCAATAGGAAAGGAAAATCCTGTAAGCAATTAATACTTTCAATATTAACCAACTACTGCAATACTATTATTAGAATACCCTCTTTCTCTATCACAATACCATGTCACACTAGGATCTGGGGGAAATAATCCATCTAGGGTATTTCCTTTTCTAATTGAAGGTAACAAAGAATAACAACTTTGTAAACAGTCTAACAAAATCTTCAGTTTAGCTTTTACCAAGCAGAATGGTTTTCTACTAGAAAGGGTAAGATAAATATGGTGAAAAAAGAATTAAAAGCAATATAAGGAAATGGTGAGGTTAAACCCAGATGTTAAACAAAGACTCAGGCCTATAAAGTCAAACTATTTGTATAAGAGATACAAAAATAACTTGTACAGAATTTATGTCAGCATCTTATAAACAATTAATAAATGCAGGAAAAACAGTATACTTGGATTCAGAAGACCCAAATTCAACTCCTACCACAGACTCTTACAAGTTACGTGACCTTGGGCAAGTCATTTACTCTCTTATTTCTCAGTTTCCTCATTTGCAAAATGGGGATAATAAGAGCACCTACTTGAAAAGGCTGCTATGAGAATCAAATAAGATAACATATGTATAGCAAATATTTTATTAATTTTAAAGTGACTTTTAAATGCTCACTGCTATTGGTATCATCATCCTATGGAGTCTGAAGCACAAAAAAATTGCTAGTAAAATTGCTGAAGCACAAAAAAATTGCAAGATATGCAAAAGGATACCTTCATCTTACAAGAGGGAAGAAGTGAATTATGGAAACTTCAAACTTTTCAAATTTATCTCAATCCCTTGTAACTTTCCAGCACATATCAATAACCTGGGTAATTTGTGAGTACTTAAAAATGTGATAGGTCCCCTTGAATGGATCACTAAAAATAAATCACAGCAAAGGAACTTCATTTCAATCACTAAATTTACCTATCTATCTATACACATACACACACAAAAAAACATTTCAATTAACCAGGCTTAAACACTTTATCATATGTTAAATGTATAAAATAATTAGTTTTTATGATTAGATTTAAATATTTAAATCAGGTCATTAAACAGCAAAATTTAAGTCTAACATAGAAAGTTGTACCCTACAGTCAACAAGGCATTTCACAGGTTCTCCAGAGACTGTTTCCTGAGTAATGGACTAAGATAAAAAAGGGAAGGCTGGATCAGTCAAGTGGATCCATAAATGAGTAAAGAACTATGTTTGGTATATGGTTTATTCATTGTCAGCCTAGAACAAATTCCTAGTGCCAAGAACCTCAGACATTTAATCTATCTATCTTGCTTTAACCCAAAATGAAAATGAAGAGAAGCAAAATGAAATGAAATGATTGACCTTGACATCAGGTTCTGGATTCAAACCCTACATTTGCTATCACTACAGCCTATGTGAATGTTAGCAAGTCACCTGACCTTTCTGGGCCTTGTTGTATAATATGAAGAGATTTGAGGCCCAGGGCTTCTTCCTTTTGGTTCAGTGCACTTTTCACATGAAGGTGGAATAAAAGTATTTTACTTCAGATTTCCAGAATATTGTGCCCTTCATTATATTTTTAAATTAATTTACTTAAATTCTGAGTTTCAAATTCTCTCCCTCCAGCCTCTCCCTTCACTCATTATACAATACACATACACTTAGGAGAAAGCAAGCAATATGATTAAATATATATGTATATACCCACACATGAGAAAGCAAGCTTATTATACATAGGAAGTCATGAAAAACTGTGATTGGTGAAAACTGAGATAATTGGGTGTTTGTCCCTGCTGTGACACATAATAGGAGAGTTTTAAACCTGTGCCTTCAAAAGTTCCGGAGAGGTAATAGTATGCTTTCTAGCTTTTTAGGTCTCTCACACACTGGCAAAATATCTACTATTTAGCTCTTTTGCCACTCTTAAGCTCTAGTATCTTATCTATTTCCCTCCTTCTACTACTTCCTTAATACTTGGCTTTCTAACCAAAAAATTGGCCTTGTGTAACTATCACATGTCAAAGCAATCTAACCACATCAATTACTAAATTGGATATAACTGTTCAATACTCTCAACCAATTTTTGTTCCTGCCAAACACTTTTTTAGGAAGAAATAGGGCATGGAGTTGGGGAGTGATTTCTGAGTTTCAAATCATTCTGGAGGGATAGTCCTGACAACTATGTTTTTGTTGTTGTTGTTTAGTAGCTGTTTCAAATTCAAAACTATTTGTGAATAGATAGTAAAATGATACCCTGAACAACTTTTTTTTTTAATGAAAGGATACAGTATACTTAAAACTCATATTGTTGAGGCTGACTTTTAAATTAAATTCTCTTTGGCTAACATCTGGAATAAAATATTCTTATAAAGTTATGTCAACAATGTATAAAGAGAGTATTTGGTTTGTATCAGATTAGTTTTAATTTGTTGACATGTTGCAATATAAAAATGTTTCTTAGCTTGTCAATGGTTTTTTGAGGGAGGCTAAGTTTTTTTGGAAGAGAGGGGCATTGTGTACACATTTTTCCCTATGAGTAAACTGCCATCATAGGACCAACTACCATATTTTCTTTATTTCCATATGCACTTATAGTGTTGGATAAATGTTGCCAATAGACTAAACACCAACAGATTAACTTTTTTCCAGTATTTAAACTCTTCATACTAATAGTTATTTAACTCCCTTAAAAACATTATAAAATTTGAGAACTGGGAATACCCTGACAAGTCATTTAGTTAAATTTTATAGATGAAGAACATTTTCATACCTCCCATCCTACCACACACTCCATTTTTAGGGTCCAAGTCCTTGCAAAAATCTAATTAATCTCAATTTGGGGACTCCACCATGGGACTAAATTATATTGATTATTAAATGGAAATTCTTCTGAACTCATAATATCTACTTTAACTAGACTCAGAAAACCCTTCTAGGAATCTCCCAGAACACCAGACCCTTGTTATCTCTAGGCATATTGCCATTTGTCCTGTTTCCCTTTCTACCTCTTGTTCTCCACAGTAATCAATTCAATAATATCATTACTCCTGGAAAGAGCATAATAATCTACTGCCTTATGGCTTTACTCACACTCCCTGTGACTTCTTAGACCAAACATGGCTATCATTCCTAAATAAGAACATATATTATAAATGTGACTATAATATACATTATATCCCTATTAGAATGCAAACTGATTGAGAGTAGGCACTATCTCACATCTATATTTCACATGTGAGTAGTACCTATCATTGATAGAAAATTAGTAACTGAGTATATCAAAGCAGAGAGGAGCAAGAAAATAAAGCAGATATACGATTAAAAATGTTATTCTATAATATTCTAAAAAGAAGAAAATAATGTGATTTCTTTATAGTATATATGAGATCTGAATCTTCCTTTCCCTTGCCATTTACTCAATTTCCAAATAACAAGAGGAAATGATCAGCATTTTCATATTCTAAATATAAGCTTAGGAAGGGGGTAGGGGCAATGGTTACAGCAACAATAGCATTATTTCTTGGTAGCTAAAATGAAGTAAGTCATTCACTTGAATGAATCTTCCTAAAAATCAAATCATTTCCAACAGAAGATTCCTGGAATCCAAATAAAATTACCAAAATGTGTATATATATATATATATATATATATATATATATATATATATATATATATATATATATGTGTGTGTGTGTGTGTGTGTGTGTGTATGTGTGTGTATATATATGTATATGCATACATATATAGATATATATTTCTTTTATATACATTATTATATACATAATATTTCTATACAAAGTACTATGTTAAATGCAGAAAACACAGAGAGTCTATGGACTATTAGTTAAGTAACTGCTATATAGAGTCATCAGGTTGAGCTAGAAGGTACAAAACAATATCTCAGATATTCTAGGGAGATGACTATCTACCAGGATGGGAATTCCAAATATTCCTTCAGAAATACACTCTAATGTCTGACATCAAGTGTTCCTGTCTGGAATTGCCTGACAATTTCATACTATTTGCCTTCTATGTGGCTTTGAATAGGCTGGCCTCTAATACCTAGAATTGATGTCTTTTTCACTTACATCTTATAATTATTATTTTCTTTGAAGATTTAGTTCAAGTGCCATTTTTCTATAAAACCTTTCCTAATGTCACTAGTTCTTCATACTCTAGTTCTATCCTCAAATTACCTTTTATTTGCCATTTGTTTACATGCTAAGAGACCGTTTTACATGTAGAGTCATGGGGCCAAGTTTTAAATCATGTCTCTATAATTTGAAGAACTTTGGGCAAATCACTTTGGTCTTCACCTAAATTTCCTTCTTTATAAAAAAAATAGGCTTGGTCAAAGGATATGAACAGGCAGTTCTTAGAAGAAGAAATTAAAACTATCTTGTCATATGAAAAAATACTCCAAATCACTATTAACTAGAAAAATTAAAATAATTCTGAAGTTCCACATCACAACAAGTAGACTGGCTAATATGACCAAAAAAAGGGGAAAAAAAGAGAAATGTTGAAAGAGATGTGGAAAAACTGGGACACTAATACACAATTGGTGGAGCTATAAACAGAGAGAATCATTTTGGAGAGCAATCTGGAACTATGTCCAAAAGGCCATAAAACTGTGTATACCCTTTGACTCAGCAATGCCACTACTAGTTCTATATCTCAAAGAGATGAAAGACTAAGCTGTACCAAAAATATATACAGCAGTTCATTTTTGGTGGCAAAAATAATTGAAAACTGAAGGGATTCCCATAAATAGGAGAATGGCTAAACAACTTGTGGTATATGATTGTAATGGAACACTATTACACCATAAGAAATGATGAACAAGACCATCACCAAAAAAAAAAAAACCTGGAAAGACATATAAAGTGATGCAAAGTGAGACAGGCAGAACCAGAAGAGTTATACCCAGTAACAGCAAGAATGTATGAAGAATATGAGCCAATACCCAATTGATAAATGGTTAAAATATATGACCAAATAGTTTTTGGATGAAGAAATCAAAGTTATACAAGTAAAACTATATGGAAAAAGTGCTCTAAATCATTACTGTTTAGAGAAATGGAGATCAAAACAATTCTAAGGTATCATCTCACACTTATCAGATAGGCTAAAAGGGCAAAATGACAAATGTTGGAGATCATATGGAAAAATGAAGACACTAAATCACTGTTGGTGCAACTGTTAAGGGATCCAATTATTTTGAAGAGCAATTTGGAATTATGCCAAAAGTGTTCTAAAACTGTTTATACTTTTTGACTCAGTAATACCACAATTAGTTTTATTTGGTAAGGTGATCATGTAAAAAGGAAAAGATCCTATATGTTCTAAGATATTTATAGAAGCTCTCTTTGTGGTGGGTAGCAGAGAATTAGAAATTGAAGGGATGCCCCTCAACTAGGAATTTAAACAAGTATTAACTATATGAATGTGATAGCACACTACTGCATTATAAGAAATGATGAGCCAGTTAATTTGGAAAAATATGGAAAGATCTACATGAAATTATCAAGAGTGAAACAAGTGGAACCAAAAGAACAATATATACAACAACAGAATTATTGTTTGAAGAATGACTTGTAATTGTCCACCTCCAAAGAAATGATATAGAAATAAGTCAGACAATTTCATATATATATATACATCTCTCTTTTTTGTCAAATGATGACACCTTTAAGGGGGGGGGGGAAGCAAGGAAGAGTTACATGGGTATTTTAATGTAACAAACAAATAAATCTAAATTTAAAAAATAACATATGATGATCAACAGTGAATGACTTGATTATTGTCAGCACTGCAAAGATCCAAGACCACTTCAAGCGACTCATGATGAAAAAGGCTATCCATTGTCAAAGAAGAAACTGATGGAGTCTGAATAGAAATTGAAGCATACCATTCTTCCCTTTATTTCCTTCATGAATTTTTCTCTTGTACAACTGATGAGTCTTCTTTCACAAAAGGATAAACATGGAAAATGCATTATATGATAGCACATGTACAACCTATATCATATAAAGACCTGCTATCTTGTGGGAGGAGAGGAGTGGAAGAAGGAAAGAACATGAATCATAAAACATCAGAAAACTATCATTAAAATTTTATCTACATGTAATCTGGAGGAAAAAAAAAGGCTAGATTGGGGAAGCTAAGGTTACATAATGGATAGAGTGCCAGTTCTGAAGTCAGAAGAGTTATCTGCCTGAGTTCAAATCTGGCCTCAGACATTTAATAAATGTGTAACCATAGACAAGTCACTCAACCCAATTTGCCTCCATTTGCTCACCTGTAAAATGATCTGGACAAGGAAATGTTAAACCACTCTAGCGTCACAAAGATTTGGACACAACTGAACAACAATAAGGCTAGATTATCTCTAATATCCTTCTAGATCGAAATGTATAATCCAATACAAAACTAAGCTTTGAAGAGTCATACTAGCCTAAGCATAAAAGCATTATCTCCTAAGGTCTCTGCCAGTTCCAAAATTCTACTGATGTATAATTGAAAATCTGTTACTCTAAAAAAAGAACTACATTTCCCGGGAGCCCACTGACTTCCTGTTATTACATACTTCCTGTAGACAGAGGATATTAGTTGGGGATGAGGAGGGTCCCTCCTCTTTACTTCCTGTCCCGAGCTTGGAAGCAGTAAGGCGGGTGCTTGAACTGGTGGATCAGCCTATTTTGTATCCTCTTTATTCCTTGATTTCTAATGATCACTAATAAATCTCCTAAAATATACCATTTTATTATTAAGACTAATTTTAATTTTTACACTAACCTATTTCAGAGGAGAGGAGATAAAGAATAAAAGAAGTAGGATTTTTTCTGACTTCTTGTTCCTAAATCTACTCTAGAATTCCTAACCTTAAATCTACTCTATAATATACAAAAAGAAATTACTTCATTACATGAATAGCATTTCATAGCATTTTGAACATAGAATTTCATTTCAACAATGCACATTTATTATGTGCCTACTTCGAAAATATAAAGATGAGCAATATACAAACCTATCCTTAAGGAGCTTATAATCTAGGAGGAGATGAGAGAAATACAAAAATTATTATGTTGATAAGTGTATTTGGAGAGTTCTAAACTGAACACTATAAGAGGTTTGAGAAAGGAGAAATCCACTGAGAGATACTAGGATGAAAGGTTTTATTAAAGAGATATCACCTTAACTTGGCCTTGAGAGAAAGGGAAGGACTTCCCAAAGGTAAGGAGGCAGGCGTGCAGGACATGTATCACAGTGCACAAGCAAAAAAAGGCAAAATGTCACCTAAGAATCAGAGTTCAAATTAACCAGAGGAATCTGGAGCTTTGCTAGGGGTCAATATGGTGATATGTAGGAGTGTTTCCTTCACTCTGCCCTATGATTTCATAGAAGAGGTTGACTGCTGACCTGCCTCTTTCCCTCAGTAAATTCAACCTTAGGCCTCATTTTTCTCTGATCATTGAGTCCTTACCCTATTGCTAACAAATGTCATTTATCCAAGATCTTCTCTCATGTGGCTTCCATTTTCTGGTGCTCACTGAAACCTAGCTTTTCCTGAAGGCACCTATCTCTCAGTACTTTCTCAAAGGAACTTTCTCCTACACCCCTCTCCCCTAGCACATAGGACTGAAGGGAGGAGATGGCATACTCCTTGTTCTTTATTTCCCTTTGATTTTGACAACCATTATTTCTCTTTAAAAATTCACTTCATCCTGTTCAGATCCTTGTTTCTATCATCCATTTCCATCCATTCTTCTTTTAATAGTACCAATATCAGATTCCTACCCCCACCCCACAAAAAAACCCACCACACTCTTTCAAACAATCTACTCTCCCTATGACTCCAGATTTCAACTGCCAGGACCAGTCTAGTCTACCTCAGTCACACCTAAGAATGATGAGAATAAAGTCTCATGTCTCTTTTCAACTAAATTTGCCCTGACTGGTAGAATTCCTAGTTAGCCCTCCCAGAAATGAAGAGGAAGGGACTGAGGGAAGGAGATAAGAAGTATAATTAGGGCATTCCCAGAGAGGAACTGAGACAGGTAGGTGGCACAGGGTATAGAGTAATGGGCCTAGAGTCAGGAAGACTGGAGTTCAAATCTGGCCTCAGATATTTGCTAGCCATGTGACCCTGGGCAAGTGACAATCTGCTTTAGTTTCCTCATCTGTAAAATGATGATAATAATAACACCTAGCTCCCAGAGTACTATGAAGATCAAATGAGATAATTATGAAGTGATTAGCACAATGCCTGGCACATCTTAAGTGTGATATAAAAGCTATTTCCTTATGTCATCATAGTCATCATCATCATCATCGTTAGTATTAGTAGTAGCAATACCTGTAGTAGTATACATTTAGCAATGTCCAAGCAAGATATAATAAGCTTTTAAACTAATAATAGCAATAAGGGGAAAAGGAAGAAATAGATAGACAAGGTACACAGAGATAGTCTTGACAAGATTTGGTCCCTATTTGGATTTAAGGAGTGAGAGAAAGAGAAAAGTTTAAAATGAACGCAAAGTTTGGGGGATTTGCAACTGGAAAAATACCATAAGCAGAAATAAGGAAATTAAGACACAGGGCAGGCTTTGGAAAGGTGATGATGTGATGGTTAATTTATCTCTAAATTTGTGGTGTATGAAAGACCAATAGGACATCCAAGTGGAAATTTCTAAAAAGTTGGAAGACAGAGCCAAAATTTGAGAGTTGTCTGCATAACTATGCTAATTGAAGCCAGGGAAGTAAATGAAAACACCAAGGGAAAGAATGAAGAGGAACTATTCTTTCAGATTGTTAGAGTTCTTATATAGGGAAAGAGAAACAAACAAAAACAGAAATCAACTGAAATATTCAAATAAATTCTTCTCAGAGTTTATACATCTCATCTCTTTCCATGAGGTCTCTACAACCATAAGAATCTCATAAGCTCAGTCGCTTTTGCTTGAACCTTATTTTCATCCAAAGAAAAACCATTTCACTCTATTAGTTGAGGGGCTGTCATTTCCTAGCCAAAGAACAAGTAACACCAAAGTTAATTTCTAAATATCTGAATGGAAAGATCCCTAAAAGTAATGAAGCACAGAGACTTGATTCTTCTTGGGAAAGTATTTCAACTCTGTATCAAAGCACTTCTACCAACAAGGAAAAACCCAAGTCAATTCAACAAATTCAGTTAACTGTTTGTTGAAGGGGGAAAACAATAATAATTCCTCCATAACCATTTTTGTTCTTTTACTCTATATCAACTGATCAGTTAGGTAATTAGTGAAAGCTAAATCTGGGAGGCAACTTTAGAGATTACCTTGTCTGAACTCCTTATTTTTAACAGGAAACTGAGGCATCCAAGTCAGTTTGCATTTAATTAAGCTGCCCTTATTTTTACACTGCTTTGGAAGTATCTTTAAATATTTCATGTGTGCTATGCCCTTCTTGGATAAAATATAAATTCCTTAGACAAAAATAGCATCTTCTTTTTTTCCCCTATATATACTAAAGGATGTATTCTGTTGCTAACTGGTAATTTACTAACCAGATAAGGAGAAATAAGGTAGAAATTAGGGAGAAAGGGCAAAGTAAAATAGGGAGAAGTCAAAAAAGAGAATAATTCTTGAAGTAATGCTATAAGTATAAATGAAGGGGAAAAATTATTCATTAGCATTCCAGCATGGTAACTCCATGAAGTCAAGTGGTCCTAGTGGTCAGCCTATGGTATTCAGAAACATTTTTCTGGGTTTCTGCTCTTTCTAGGATTCCACAGGAACTTTAGTGATGATGCAGACAGTGTCTTTACTTTTCAAGTATCCTAAACAGAACCACCTGCCCAATCATCATTGCTCCATTCCTTACTTCTTTTTCATCTTGCCTTTAAAAAAATTCTTTTCAACAGAATAAAAATATATGTGAGAACAACCAAGGCCAAAGTTCTTTCCAATCAAGAAAAGCTGAAAAACTTATAAGATAAATAACAGCATGAGAGAGGACTTTGAAGGAGGATGCATTTATAAATTAAGAATAAGAACTATTGCTGCATTCAAAAAAATAAATTTTAAAAGTAAAATGAGGTAAAAGAAGGAATTCTAAGGCACCCATTTTATAATCTGCTATGGAGAGCCAGCTATAACATAATACACTATCCTTCTGACTCAAAGAAAATGCTTCTGAGCCAATGTCAGTAACAAATGTGCTTTGAATTGTTTTTCAAGTAGTAGAGAAGAATTTACATTAAGCTATCCACACTCTCTACATGTTCTTCTGTTAACTAAAGTAGACATATATTTGTGAGATTGCCAGCTCAGGCAGAGAGCTCCAAGCCATTGGAAAAATGCTTTTCCTTGGTAGTTATGAAGTTTACTGGTCAGTGTTAGGATCTAATCCATGCATTTGACTCAGCTTTTTCTCATCGTTTCTAATCAACTCTACTGTCTCAGATAAGGGGGAGTTAAAGAACAGATGACTCCAGCAATTTCCAAAGTAGGGGTTATAGAATATCCTCAAGAGAGAAGGAATGTGTCATCAACCAAGAGGATGGTGAGAAGATGAGATACCTCCTGTCCTCCTTCCTTGTCCCCAGATATTTCGGGGCTTGTCCTCATCATGACTAGCCTCCTAGACACTCCAAAGGCTACTGAATATAGGATGAAATATTATTTTATCCTTACCTTGTCTATTTTACACTTGTACAAAATTATTAGCACATCAGTACAAATATTGTATATCTGTCTTATAATGTACATAATTATTAGTATGGTAGTAAAAATGTATAATATATAAGTAAATACACATTGGGGGTGAAGGCTCAAAAATTTTTTTTTGTAGAGCACTGTCATACTCCATGTATAAAGAAGGTAAGTGGGATGTTTAACCATTCCAATAAAAAATCATAACTGGAAGGTTCTTCTCCCTCCTACCCTTCCCATTTACCCACCCAGATTGCTAGGCTTTTCCAGGCTAGAAATAGGAAAGACCATGGGGAAGGGTCATAGCCACAGAGATAACTAATTATCTCTTGTAGGAGGCCTTACTGTCAAAGACAAGGAATCAAAGCCCTAGAAAGACAAACTTTTACATGTACCTTGCTAGAGAAAGGGAGAGTATATTTAATAGTATAAATCAATGCACATTTATTAAGTACCTACTATTTTCTAAACAGAGGGGAAACAAAGACAAAAGTGAAAGTCTCTGCTTTTCAAAGAGACTATAATCTGGTATCGATGGAAATTAGTTTGAAGGTGGAATCCCAGGAAAGTCCCCAAACTCTACCTGCTAGTAGAAAATGGTTATAGTGGAATAGTCTTCTGGAATCTCCATGACATAGATTTCTGGGGGAAGTAGTTGGTTTTTACTCCAGAAAGAAGATTGGATATATTAAAAATGAAAATAGAAATTAAAAGGAAAAACATTCTTATGGTAAAAAAGGTTAGTTCCATCCTAATCTGACTTAATTTCTAGCTCAATATACATTGAGATTCTCTTTGTATGCCGAACTCCAGTACAGAAATTCCCTCTACTACTAGGCCGATTCCAGCCAATATAGGACTCCTTACTAGATAAGTCTTAGAGATCTAATCTACCTGAAGAATTAAGTGACTTGCCCTGGGTTACACAGTTATTAAAAGTTTGATGCTATATTTGAAGTCAAGTCTTCTGGACTCCAACTCCCAAACTCTATCCACTCTTCCAAGTTACCTCATAACTTTATTTTTTCATGTAGATATTGAACACTAAATATCCAGTAGAGAAAATCTGGAAATGTATCAGCAGAGAAACCACAAGAGGATGGGGAAGGGGGAGGGCTTTACTTCCCTTCAAACATATGTAATTTTGTTACAATGCAGCCATCTTCTGGCTGGGAAAAGTTACTTAAGAGTATAGTCTTCAAAGCAATTTTTAATGCTAAATGTGGCTTGGTGAAACATGTAATGACAAGCTCCATACTTTTACTCTTATTTGACCAAAACCTGACACCCACAAGACATATCAGAATCTTAAAAATACATTCTCTTCTCATCCTCTCACCTGTCTTCCTGGGAAACATGGGTAATAAACTCAAAACTACAATGGTCAGCAACAAAACAAAAAACAAGCACTTTTTGTCACAGAGACAAGTCTACTTTACATCTAATATCAATGAGAAGCCCTAGAGTACACACTTCCCAATGTAAGATAAAGATCAAGACACAGGAAAGAAAATGGCTCTAATTTTTTAGATTTCCTGGCTAAAACTAAATCGCCTGCATCCATTAAGGGACATAAAAATAGGAACAGACATGAATTAGCCAAAAAATGTCCTGTCATCTAGCCACTACTGGTGGAGACCTTGCCAAAATTGTCCCAAGGAAGTGATTTCATGGAGAATTAGGACACAAACCATTTATGACTTTACAGAAACTAAGCTAAATATTCCAGATATGCAAAGATAGAAGATAGAAGACCAGGGAGAGGGGGTTTGATGTATCTCTAACTTAATAAAGGGTACTCTCTTCCATCACCTGAAGCTCTTAAATATAACAATAGACATAGTTGGGACTTTAGCATGTCAACTCTTCTGGAGGAAAACTAAGTGAATGGTTGCTATGTTATTTGAAACTGAAAGAGAAGAGGAAAAAGTCTATTTGGAAAGATCTTGAGGTCTAAGCTTCAAGATGTATGATTCTATTGAAGAGCATTATATATGCATACTTTATACATGTATATAAGTGATTTTATATATAAGTGAATGCTAGGGTCACATTTTCAAGCTACAAAACACTAGAAATTTAAACTTTAATCAGATTAAAAAAAACCTTATTATCTTCTGCTTTGAACCAGTGATCACAGATACTATCCATTATTTTCACTACCTCCCCAAACATCCCTTTAGCAATCTTTGTCATTGTCATCCTGGTTTTAAATCAACACTCATTACATGAGTTCTAGGCAGGTAGATGAACCAGGCAGGTAGATTAATTTTCTATGACATATCAATGAACTTGACTGTGATGGAAGTGAGAGGAAGAACTGGGCACACAAATGAACCAACTGAGAAGGTCTTGATATACACTTTATAGAATACCATAGGTAACATACTGAGCTCTCTGAAGCCTCCATTCCAACAAAAATAGCACCTCCTCTGGCTTCAGAGGTGGTTAAATCTTCTTGTCATGGACCCTTTCTGCAATCTGGTGAGTCCCATATTAATTACAAAATAAAATACATTGGTTTACAAAGGAATCCTATTTATATTGAAATAGTTGTCAAAATAGATTTAAAAAACAATTTAAAGATCTTAGTTGAAGAACCATTGCTCTAAAATTAAAAAATATATGAAAAAATAAGGGAAACAGAGAAGGAATAAGCATTTTTAAAGTGCCTACTATGTTCCAGGAACCATGTTAAGCTTTTTATAAATCTTACCTCATTTGGAGAGGGAGAGGGGAGAGGAGTGGGAGGGACAAAGGGGCAGGGGGGAGAGAAAGGGAGAGAGACAAAGAGAAAAAGGAATAGATAAAGGGAAAAAACCATAACTACACTCCCTCTTCAAAAGGATCCAACTTCCTATTTCAGAACCGTTTTATTCCTATGTTTTCTTCCCCTCAATGACTATTAGTCGATTGTTTGAGGAGGGTATTTTGATTGCATCTCAGATCTAAACATTTTAAATTGTAAATTATGATCAAGGAACGGTTGTGTGTGTGGGGGGAGATATTATAATACTAAAACGTCAAAACAGAATCGAAGCTTTGTCCTTTTCAAAAAGCTCCTGATTCTTTCAAATCAGGGGAACAAAGCGGGTACTAATCTACTACCAAGGCTAGGATGAGACGTAGGGTGTGCGTCACACACAACCTCACCCAGGTTTTAAAAAACAAAAAACTTAAACGGGACAGTTACGGGGATAAAAGTAAAATGGGATAGGGGTCAGCTTCAACTCTAACTCCCCCCACTCTGGAGTTTTTACTTAGGTGTAATATCTGAAACTTAAGGTGTCTGTATGCTTTAAACAAGAGGGGGTGGGGATAGGAACATGCGATACCCCCTAAAATTCTTGGACTCTTTCCAAGGGTAGCACACTCCCTGCATCGAGTCCCAACTTCCTAGTCCTGGGCAGAGAATTTTTCGGTCCAATCCTACACCGCCTCCAATTGGCTTCCACCTGTGACTAAGAGAGATCTAAAAACTCCCCAAGGATGGCTGTCTTCAGGGAAGGAGTGGAAGGGGAGAAGGGAGAGTCGGTGATAAACCTAATAAAGTGCAATGTAACAAGGATGCTTTCACACTCACTCCATCCTTTTACCCGGAAACCTGAATTCAGCATTTCTTGCCCTGCTTAGCAAGATGCTCGTGAGCTCTCAAAACGCAGTGTTAGACCAAATAACCAAGTTCCCCCTGCGGCATCACCACCATCACAACCACCATGCCTGCCCCTTTTCCTGGAGAAAGCTATAAAGCTACCAAATAGCATGAGTATGCATTATATGACATATTATGGAATAAAATATATATGTAGATTTATCTATATCTATGTATAGACACGTCTCCCAAATCTTTCTGCGTGGAGAGGGAGTCAAGTCTAAAGCAGACTGGACTTCAAGCTCATCACTAACCCGAAAACTCCGCTCTTGTCTTTCTGCTTCGAGCCTCCTGAGTTCCAAGAGGAAAACACAATCACCACAACCCAGGTCTTCCGTCGCCCCGACCTTGGCATCAGAGTGGGCAACAGAAGAGCAGATGAGAGATGTCAAATCCCCCTCCTGACCCTCCCCAAGGTCTGCAGGAGATGTCTAGCTGACGGAACCAGGCTCCAGTAGGAGCTAGAGACACACCGGGTAGGAAAGGGAGGGGTGGGCGGCAGCGGCGGAGGGTAGTGGGATAGTAACCCTGGCTTCACTCCGCGCCCCCCCCCCCAACTTTCAGAATTGCTAAGGGTTGAGTAAGGGAGGCGGGCGGGCAGGGTGCCTGCCTGCCTCGCGAGGTTCACTATTCGGCAGGAAGTTCCTTGGGCTCCACTGAGCATGCTCTAGTCTTTTTTTTTCCCTCCTCCTCCCTTCCCTATTTCCCCCCTTCTCTCGCCTCTAGCTTTTACCAGACTCATAAACCACCCCGAGCTGGCGGGCTCACAATTTGGCAACCAAGCTCCCAGGTCTTGCTATCCCCCGAAGTGGGCACTGGCCAATGTCCCGCTGAGGCTGGGGAGAAAAAGGAGGCCGCAAAGGGCCAGCGCTGCCCATAGCCCCAAGGTCTCCGCATCTAAAACCTCAGTTTCCGTGGGAAGCGCTCGCTTTCTGCCCCACCAACCCACTCCCAACGACTCCCCCCTCCTCCTCTCCTGATCAATTCTTCTTGCACCGGGAGTCTAGCATAGACCTCTCTTCGCCTGCTCCCTTATTCCCCGAACTAGGAGGAGACCCCCGACCCCAGGCATCCCAGTGCAGGAGAGTCTATTCCAGCACCTAGACTCCAGAGGACTCCCGTGTGGGCAAGGCTCGGTCTCAGAGTCTCCCATTTTTAGTAGAACAGTAGCTCATCCTTCCGCCCACCCTCTCGGACTTCTCTCCCAAAAGGGATGCCCGAGGGCTTCCAACATCCCAAACACACCTCAAACAACCCAGAAAGCTGCCCCTCTCTTTCTAAGGAGGCTCGGACCTAAGCTCAGCTACTCGTTCCACGGGTGAGACTGCGGAGGGGTCGCGAAGGCTCCAGTCTCCAGGCAGCAGCACACCCCGGCTGTAAGTCCCAAGGTCCTACCCGAGCGGCCCGAGAGCTGGGCAGCCGCAGAAGGACGGCAAAGCAGGGGAGGCTCAGGAACTGACACCCAGTTCGACCGCCCCAGCTTGCCCTAGGCACCCCGTCCCTCTTTCTGGAGGCAGAGCTTCCCTTCTCCAGCCGGGCAGCAGAATGGTGTACTGGGGGTTGAAAGCCGAGGAGAAGAAGGGGAGGAGATGGGGGCGTGCATCCTTATCTACCCTGAGAGCAACAAAAATCATCGCAGCCGCTTCTTACCTCTCCGGCTGCCTCCCTTTTCGGTAGCAGCAAGCAGCAGCCCCCGGAGGAGCTGTTCACCCGTCGTCCCTGATAAGAGCCAGTGTGCAGGGATGCGGGGTTGGGCGGGCAGGAGGTCACACCGCCCGCAGGCTGCAGCAACAGCACCAAGAATCGCTGAGCCTGCCTCGCGAGCTACCTGGGAATGGAACCAGAGCCCGCGAGCCGCCGCCGCCGCCGCTGAAGCTGCAGGGTCGTGGACACGGGCCGAGTCAGGGACAGTCTGCAAACTCCCAGACTTGGCAGGGACCGTGCACACAACGCGGGAACACACTTTCCAGTGAGGAAGACAGGCTGTCAGGTTTTCGAGAGCTTGGGGCGAGGGCTCCTCTGCAAATTCCTCAATCCTTCCCCACCTACCCCACCTCACCAACTTCGGTGGGCTCCTGGGCCATAGCAAAAGAAGACCTGGATTCCGACCAGGGACTATCTGCAAACTCCCCGCCCTCTCAGTCACTGTGCACAACCAATTCTGAACCGGGGAAGCTTAGCTTAGGGACGGTCTACAAATTCCTAAACTCACTAGAGAAGTATTCACCCTTGTCTGCTTTTCCCCAGCTCTACTGCCTCCCCGCCCCCCACCCAAAAGTCAGCAATTAAATGACACCTGATTGAGGAATCAACAAAACAGGTACTAAAGTTCGCGGCATTTTGCAAATTCTATTATGAGCAAAGATCTCTCATTATAATCCAATCCAAACTTAAAAATTTGAATTGGTCCAATCCTGCATTAATTAGGGGGAAGATTAGAATTAGAAGATTAATGGTCTAAGGATCAAGAGACCCAGGCTCTGATTCTGATTTTCACTCTGACCTTCTGCAAGTTTATCACATAGGGAAAAGAAAAATAACCTCTCTCCCTAAATGAGAGTGTGGATCTTGAGCACCTAGAATCCAGGAATATTATCTGCATCTCAGGCCTTTGGGGGAATAGTCAAAAGAAGTGAGACTTTCTCTGAAAGGAAGGAGCTAACTAGTAACAAGCATTGACTGAAATTACATCCATTTAAGCCTTCAGAGAAACCATCTGAAACAGATATACTAATGCTAAGCATTATTTCACAGTAAAAGAACATAAGGAGTTACCCAGTGATGATAAATGGCAAATGCTATCATCTCAGCTGGTATCAAGAGAAATCTGCCAAAGATAATAATAACTAATATGTATAGTGATTCAAGGCTTGCAAAGCACTTTATATATGTGTTTGTGTCTATGTGTGTTTGGTGTGTGTATGTGTGTATAATTTGATTCTCATGACAAGACTCCAAAGATGGGTGCTAATTGTTCCCATTTTGCAGAGGAAGAAACTAAGGCAGGTTCAGGGACTTATTTGCCCAGAGTCAACCAATAAGTAAATCTTGGAGGCAGAATTTGAACTCAGATTTTTCCTGACTACAGATCTAATACTATGTTCTTCACCAAACTGCCTCCCTACTACTGATCTTATTAACACTTTATAATAAAAGAGTTTAGAAATAGAGCTTTGTATGGGATCTTTGTACATTGTACAATCAGAAAGTTATCTTTGTACAATGATAATATAGAAACTCAACTGCTTCTGTTGATCATTTTCTATCCCTCAGCTTCTAGCATAATCCTGACAGGCAAATGTTCTTAAATGCTTTCAACTAAATTAAGGGCTAGGAACCATAAACTGTTTCAGCTGCAAAGGATCTTTTATTGTCATTTTTTTAGTCATCCCTGACAATTCATGAGCCTTTTGGGGGTTTTCTTGGAAGTAGTTTTCCACTTCCTTCTTCAACTCATTTTACAGATGAAGAAATTGAGGCAAACAAGATTAAGCGGCTTGTTCAGGGTCACACAGCTAGTGTCTGAGGCTGGATTTGAACTCAGATCTTCCTCACTCTAGACCTAGATCTCCAACCTAATACCTTCATTTTACAGATGAGGGCACTGAGGCACAGAGTGTGAAATAGAGCTTGCCATTGGTAAAGATGAACATATATTTCCTAATATCTAGGCTATCGCTATTTCCACTATACCATAAAATTGATTCCTCTTTTTCCAAACCCAGAACCACCAAATCTCTTGCATTTAGCCTGAGACTATGGACATAGTGACTATACCTTTTATGTGAATCTACTTAGAGATTTAAGCAAGAGTAGGAAACCTAGGTAATCACTATCATCTTGACTAAATCAATCCAACCCCATTGGGCGTCAGTTTTCAGATTTGTAAATGGAGGAGGTTGAACTAGATGACCTCTAAAACCCATCCCATCTCTAAATCCATGATTCTGTAAATCTATGATAATGCCCAGATTAAGTCAGAGAATCCATCTTCTTTGTCATAACATTCAGAAACTGTCCAGGATAGTGTTTTTCTTTTAGCCTTATTTAAGTCTCCATATATTCATTATAAATGAAGGAAACCTTTCTGACAATTCTTCTTAGCAAAAAAAAAAAAAAAGCTGTTTTGGGTGAAAGATGTTTTGAGTTGTGAAGTGCATATTTACCTCAGTCCCTTGGAAGATGGGCAAATTTTCACAAGCTTTTCTCAAGGCACACATTTGAGGAGAAAGTGGAATGGCGACACCTGGTGGTCACTATCTACTATACTTTTAACACAGATGGTGTGGATTCTGATGAAGTCTAGAGCAAGATGTTCATGTCTCAGTAATAACTGTTACTACCTAACTTGAAGCTCATAGATTAACTCGGAAATTGTGGATTAAGGTCAAATTTGAAGATCTTAGATTAAGTTCAAAAGAGTCACTGATAAAGATGTATCTATTATTTGGTCTCCAGAATGTAAAAAATATTAAATGAAATGCTTCTTTGACAGAAAAAATGGATTTCCTAATGTCTAACACCATCTAGTAGCTTTTTATAGGGAATAGACATTGTAATTTACACAAAAGATAGTGAAAAGGAGCTAGCTATTTCTATTCACAGTCATCAGAATAAAAAATCGCCAAGATGTTTCCTAGCCTGGAATAGGGTTTTTCATCCAGTGTTCTCAGGAGTTAATATTTTACCAGTTTTGGGTGGGAGAATCACTGGAACTTAAATCATGAAAGAACTAAAAGGCATTATCCAAGGTCCCATAAATATATTCAACAATAGCAGTAACTTTTTATCCTCATGAATGGCAATTTCATGATACCACTAGGTTTAAATGTATTTGGTAGTAATGCAGATGTGCTTATTAACATCATTATGGGTGGCTGGCTTGCTATTTGCAAATTATAGCTTTGTTATGAGCGAATGAATGATTTTAAAAGGCATTTACTAAGGGTCAGGAATTGTTGTAAGTGCTATCAATATAAATACAAGGCAGTATCTGCCCTCAAAGGGTTTATATTCTAATAAGAGGAGAAAACACAAAAATGAAGTGATGACAAGGGAAGAGAATATAGTAGAATTCACAGGGATTGTATTGTTGTTCTATAGAATAGATCAGAGACACATTCTTTTCAGAAATAACTTTGATAACCAGAGCAAGGAGGTCATGAAAGTTACTGATATGTAGCTATACAGCAGAAAGGATAGTAAGATGGCTATTGTAAATGAGTAGATGGGAGGCAGAGCATCATCTAAGCTAGTCTTCTGGAATTGGGTAGATATAGTGGGATAGTTGAGTTTGTGCTCATTTACTCATTGACCAAAACAGTTTGGCCCAAGGTAGGGTCATTTTTTCTGATATACAATCCATATAAGCTGTAACAGGTGGAAAGAAGCATGGCTGTGGCAGAGAAGATGACAAGATAGGGAGGATATAAGATGATAAGACAAGAAGCATAATCTGAATGATTGTCTCGAATTACCTTAGCATATTCCTCTCATTAAAAGTATCAAGAAAATACTTCAAGAAAACATGCTGATACCCTTCGTCCAAACTCTTTAATCTGTCTTTCAAAGTCCTATATAACCTAGTTCTAATGTACCTGCCCAATTTCATCTTTTACTTATTCCCCAACACTAACCCTCTGCTCTGGCCAAGCTGAAATGCTCACTGTATGTGTGAATATATGAGCCTCTTCATTTCTACCTCTCTTCTCCTGCTTCTTCTCTTCCCACATTTGGAATGTCTGCACCTATTCAAATCCATAATGGCTAAACTTCATGACTTATTCCACCAATAACTTCAAGTTACATTTATAACTTCTTTTTTTTAAATTCCCATAGCAATGTATACCATTTTGCTTTGTCAATGGTTTTTAACTTTAGGTGAAAGAGATTTTCACTTACATGAAAGATTATTTTCCCAATTAGATTAATTTTTTTTCTCACAGTGATAAGAATATAGTTGGGATTCAATAAATCCTTGCTTAGTGCCTTCCCTTTGAGATTATCCCCAATGTGTCTTGTTTGTACATAGTTGTTGAAATATTATTCTTCTCCATTAGACTATGAGTCACTTGAGAGCAGGGACTGATTTTTGACTTTCTAAAAAAAATTCGTAGTGCTTAGTATAGTTCCTGGAACACAGACGGCACTTAAAAAAAATGTTTGCTGATTCTACTTGACTAGATTCAACTCAGCAGATATATTATATACCTACCATATGCAATAAATAATTCTAGGCACTATACATGTAACCTCTGTCCCAAAGGCCTTTGGCATAGGACCCTCTGTTGGTAGACAGGAAGGTCCTGGCCTATGTGAGGGGCAGACAAAGGTGGTGTTGGGATCACACGAAAGAAGACAAAGGTTGAAGAGATCCAGTCTTCTTCAGTATCCTTTGGGATTTGTTAAGGTTCAAATCTTTTGGGACCTCCTTTGAGCTTTGAGTTACTTTAAATGCTACTGGTTTCCAGCTTTGATAAGGAAGATGGAAGAGGCCAGCTGACTTAGGGTAATAAAGGAAAAGACATTGGAAAGACATGAGAGGAAAGTCAGTCTTCATCATATCCTTGTCCCTAAACTACTACTCTGGAGACTTGAAGTCTCCAGATTTCCCCTTGGGTGAGATCGCAACTCCTGCTCTTCATTAAGCTAAATGATCTTGCTCCCAGTAGGAGAGCTTCTTTATTCTCTATTATCTGGTATATATTCTTCTATGTATACCTTCTCTGGTTTCTGATTGACTACCAAATTGGGTAATTGGGGGGGGGGGGGGCTGCTATTTGCTATGTTTGTTCATTGTGGAACAACTAGGTATCAGGTAAGAAAGGGGTCATGCCTTGCCTTGGATATAGAGTTTTGAGTTCCTCTTCTCTTAACCAAGTGATCAAAAGTTAAATTGAGCTAGATCAAATTGTTCTAGACTAATAATACTTAAGGATGTAGATAATTATCATTCTTCTCTGGTAACTCCTCTCTCTAAGGAGACCAGAGTGACCTTTAGCCCCAACCTTCATCTTCCCCTTCTCTCAAGAATAAGTCTCTTTTGGAAAAGGGTTGGGAGAGAAGGAGCTAGAAGTGTCTATTTTGTTCCTTCAAGCCACATAGTGACATTCTCATACTACAGAAGGGGGATAGCCTCTCTAAACTTTAGGTTCCCTCCTTATATATAAGATACATAGAAGAATAAGCCCTCATTTTCTTCCCTGTATATTTGCTCATCCTTACTGCCATTTAAAGGTACATTTTATGTATTTAATTAATTCAAATCTAGGCTATATTATTAGTCAATATTAATTAGGAGCAAAGAGTGATTAAAACAACAAGAACACAACTCCTTTTCCTTCCCTAACAGATCTAACAATCTGACCAGGGAAACAAGATAAACACATGTAAAGAAAACTTTTTTATAAAATGACAGAAATAATTAAAAGCTAACCAACCAAAGCATTATGAAGATGACTTCACAAGTGCTAACAAGGTTTCTACACTGATTAAAGTGATGGTAGCTTAAGAAAATTTCATGCAGAAAAGAAAGGAATTGGGGATAGGGAATAAAAGAAATGTTTGGAGCAAGACATTAAGAAAATTAGACAATTAAATTAGTTCCTTGAGAATAGATACTTCATCACCTTGTGTAGTACCTTATACAAAATGGATGTTTAGTTAGCATTTCTAATCTAATTAAAACTGTTCTGAGTAGACATAAAATACTGACATAAGACATAATAAGAATTATCTTGAATTATAAGTGTAACTAAAGATAATGTTACAAAATGTATTATTGAAGTTATTTTTCTGTATAAATGTTCTTAATTTATAGAATTAATGAATTCATTTCAGCAAACATTAATTAAGCACATACTGTGTACAAGGTACTATGCTAGGCTCCAGGAATCCAAAGACAAAAATGTCTTTACAATAAAAGAATATCCATTCTCTTGGCATTCCAACTACATGAAAATTTTAAATAAATAAAATAAAAACATACTGTATATATTCTACATTTCAAACCCTACCTATTGAATTTAATTCCTGAATTTGAGCTGTGTTCCTCAGGTGAAAATGTTGGTTTCAAGGAAGACTCAGATCACAAATGAGAATACAGTTGATTGTCTATTAAACATACTTAAATAATAAATTCATAATTTAAAAAATGACTATACCAAAAATAAATCACAACATATGAATGCAAAGTCTCAAACAATATTACCTTACTAGTGTACCAGGTTATAGATCTAATGAATTATAACAGCAATGACAGCTTATTTTAAAGTACACAGTTGACTTGGTCAACAGACCTTAAATATTCATGAACCAAGCCTTCTAGGACTAGAAGTCAAATTGGTTCACAGATCTAGTATTGAAAGGAATCTTAGTATGAATGTAGACCAATAACAATGTTATGTACAGTGGGAAAGCTCTCTGAAAGAGAAGAAAAGGAATGCAGGGGGAAATTTAGGCATTGTAATAACAAAAGATATCAATAAAGTTTATTTTACAGAAAGAAATGGAAATTAAGAATTTCAATGTATTTAATGTCTTTTAAAACAAAGAATGACTCTATTAAAATGGGTAAAAAGTGAGATTAAAAGTTGCCAATAAGTTTAACTTTCCTTCTACTTTTCTGGGTTTCTGATATGATGCATTATTTAAATGCATTTTCATACTAGAGATTTTATAAACTCCACCTCTATGGAGGACTAATAAATTGACAATGTAAAAACACCCTCCTCCTAAGACTAAAGTTTGACATGGTAAGTAGAGTAAATGACAATAAGATGATCAGATAGAACTTATGAGTATTTTTCTTTGCATATTTCTGCAGCACTCACTGACTGATTTTCAGATTCTTAGTTTCCCTTAAGTCTACACCAGACTACATTTCAGCTATAGGGAAAAAAAATATTACCCTAGCATTTCAAGACTATGGGATTTTTCAACATAAAATTTTAATTCTTTTTTTTTTCCATCACCTATATTTCCCTTTTTTTTTTTAATCAAAAAAGAAAACCTCAACAAAAATAACCAACATGTCAAAAAACTCTGATGTTGTATGCATTTCTCTCTGCAAAGGCAGGAGGCATCTTTTATCTCTTCTTTGGAGTTGTTTGGTCATCATAATTTTACAGTAATCATTTTTTAAATGAAAAAACATTTATTAAATGCTTGCTATATGCCAGGAACTGTGCTACATGCTGGGAATACAAATATAAAAGAGAAATTCCTTGTCCTCAAGGAACTCTAAATGAATGAACTTCATTCTAGAGTGAACTAAAAGAATGAATATATGTATATTTGGTCTGGAAAGTCATGGAGATGGTGATAACCTCTTTTTATAATTCTTATTAAACAAATATCTTTGTTACATATATTTTTATATTCATTAATTTTTTTTTCCTTTTGAGTTCCAAAATCTTTTCTTTATTTTCAAGAATTCTATTTTGTTGTTCAATTGAGAATTAAAAAGTTGTTCTTTTTCTAGGTTTGTTTTTTTTTAGGTGCATGCCCAATGAATTATCTGTTCTTTCTCAATTGATATGTGTTTGAAAATATAAATTTTCCATATGTACTTTTTTGGAGGCATCCCACAAATTTTATATGGTGTTTCATTGTTGTCATTATCTTTTATAAAATTATTGATCTGTTCATTGAACCATACCACTTTAGATTGTTTAGTTTCTAATCAATTTTTAATCTATTTCCACAGTCATTTATTTATTGAATGAAATTTTTCTTGCATTATGGCCTGAAAAAGCACATTTCATATTTCTGCTTCTGTTTTTACTTACAAGGTTTATATGCTCTAAAACATGGTTATTTTGTGTATAGTTGAGAGAAAGGTATAAAATTTTTCTATTCCCATTTGGTTTTCTCTAGAAAGCTATTATGTCTAACTTTTCCAAGATTCTATTAATTTTTTAAACTTCTAATTTATTTTATGGCTAGATTTATCTAGTTCTGAGAGGGGTAAATTGATGTCCCTCGCTAGTATAATTTTACTCTCTGTTTCCTATTGAAATTCATTTAACTTTTCCCTAAAAAACTGGATACTATGCCATTTGGTACACAGATGTTTAGTATTGGTCTTACTTCATTTTCTGTGATACCTTTCAGCAGGTCATAGTTGCCCTGATTTTCTTTCTATCTCTCTTCTTAACCTTATTCCTCCTTGAAAATCTATTTTGCTTCTAACCTCTGCCTACATTATCCCAACATCCCCATGATCACTTCCCCCTTTCTCTTATCCCTTTTCACTTCTACTTCCCTGTTGGGTAAGAAAGATTTTATATTCAACCAAGTAGGCATGTGTGTGTGTGTGTGTATTTCTCCCGCTACCCAATTTTCTTTTGATTCTTCTCTCTCTTTTTAACTTTGTCCTTCCTAAAAGTCTATTTTGCTTCTGATCACTTCTTTCCTTGATTCACCCTATATCTTATAATTTTCTTCCTTTCTCTTAACCCCTTCATCTCCTACTTTTCTTTTGGATAAAATAGATTTCTGTACCCAGCTTAGTGTGTATATATACTTCCTTCTTTGAACCAGTTTAGAAGATTGTGAGGTCTAAGCATTATGTCCCCTCCCCTTCATTTTTCCTTTACTATAAAAACTCTTCCTTGTACTCCTCTTTTATAAGATAATTTTCTTACCGTTCTTCTCCTTCCCCTTCTCCCAGTGCATAACTCTTTCTCACCCCTCTACTTTTTTGGGTCACCCCAACATAATAGACACACTCAAGTCCTCTTTATGTAGACTTCTAAGTGCCCTAATAATATATATATTATATATATATATATATAATATAATAAAAAATAAAGTCTTTTAAGTGTGTCATGTATTATCTTCTCATTTGGGAATGTAAATAGTTTAACATTAAGTTCCTAATTATTTCCTTTTCACATTCACCTTTTTTATGTTTCTCTTTGTTATGGGTGGGTAGGATACCTTTTGCAAGTATGCAAGACTCCAAAACTTAGCTTAAAAACAAAAAGAGAATTTTATTAATTTAGAAAGTAATGTTGAGAATGGCCAGGAGGATAGCAAGGTAGAACAGCAAGATGGGGAGCAATTCCTTGGGAGGACAGCATGAAAGGAAAGGCTGTTCCTCCATGGGGACAGCATGGATGGAGAGGCTGTCCCCCAGACAACATCAGTTCTGGGGTTTATATACTCTTTAGATGCTATGTCCTGGTGTGGGTGTGACTTGGAGAGTGTTAATCCCTCAGACACTTGGTGGGGTGAGGTGGTCATCTGACTGGGGTCTTCCTGGAGGCATAAAGATCCATCTCTTTGTCCATCTTAAATCTAGAGGACAATCAAAGAGGATAAACATCTCTGGACCCAAGGGGGGTCATTGGGTGTTTCTAGGTTAAGAGTCAGGAGGATGCAAAGGCAAGGGAGTTTCCCTGATAATAGTTGGCCTGGGTTTCTGGGGTACAGTGCTCATGTCATCTTGAGTCTTCTGTTTTATGACATATTTTCTACTTGGTTTTGGTCTTTTCATTGGGAATGCTTGTAAAGTCCCTTATTTTATTAAATGCCCAGCCCTACTTCCTACCCCTCCCCACCCACAGATCATACTGAGTTTTGTTGTTTAGGTTATTTTTTGTTATAATTCTAGTTCCCTCCTTTATTTTGATAACTTTTAAATCTTGTATGATACAGACTATGGCTATTGTATATTTGAATTGTTTCTTTCTAGCCAATTGCAACATTTTCTTCTTGATCTGGGAGCTCTGGAATTTGTCTATAATATTCCTGTGCATTTTCATTTTAAGATCTTTTTTAGGAAACAATTGGTAGATTATTTCTATTTGGCCCTCTGCTTCTAAAATACTGAGGCAGTTTTCCTTTGTAGTTTTTTTTTTTAAACATGATGTCTAGGCTCCATTTTTGTTCATGGTCTTCAGGTAGTTCAATAATTCTCGAATTATCTATCCTCAGTCCAATATCCAGGTCAGTTGTTTTTCCTATGAGGTAATTCACATCTTCTTTCTTCCCCTCTCCCCTTCCTTTTGGATTTATTTTATTGTTTATTGATATCTCATGGATATCTCACTGATACACATCTAGCAATGGAATCTCTGGGATAAAGGGTATGGGCATTTTAAAGGCTACAAATTGCTATTTGTACTCTAGAATCAATTTCTCAAGAATCTTCTAATGGGAGATATTTCTTGATTCCCTCAATCATTAGCTTCTTTCTCTATCTCTCTCTATTTCTTCCTCCTTCCTTCAATTACTTTATATTATTTAATATTCTGTATATGCTGTTGTTGTGGGGTGCAGAGGTGAACCCCTGGGGTTTGGGAAGGGTATCTTTTGCAAGAATGCAAGACTCTGAAACATAGCTTAAAAATAAAAAAAAAGAGAAATTTATTAATTTGGAAGGTAATGTTGAATCTGGCTAAGAGGGCAGCATAGGTGGAAGCCTGCCTTCTAGTATGGATGGCAAAGTTGTCCCCCAGATGCCATCAATTCTGGGGATTTTATATACTTTATAATGGTGGAGATGTGACTCTGTGCCATGGTGAAAATGTGACTAGTATGGTAAACACTCAGGCATTCAGTGGGGGGTTTAATCATCTGACCAGGTCTGCCTAGAGACATAGGGGGGTGACCCTCATAGTTTAGGGGACAGATGGATGTCTGAGATGATATCAAGGAAGTGGATCTCTTTGTCCATCTAAAGGATATCCAAGGAGGATAATTCTCTCAAGGTCTTATAGGAGTTATCAGATACTTTGGGTTAGGAGCCACAATGATAGAAGGGAGCAAAGGAATTCCCCTGCTTACAGTTTGCCTGAAACACTTCTGTAGTTGTTCACAGTCTTGTTCAATAGAAGTTCTTTGAGAGCAGTTACTAATTTACTTTTTTTTCACCTCCAGTGACTAAAACAGCACCTTGTACTTGATTGGTTCATTGAATTCAACTCCACTGACAATGGACAAAGGACAGCTCTTTTTATTTGTAGATCTTCAAAGGGTCACAATCTAGGAATTCCATCTATAGGAATTCCATCTAGTCAATCACAGCCAGATCCCTGGAATTGTCTTGCTGAACCAAGGCCAGCAGCATATTGTAAAGAGCTCACTACACTGAATCACACTGTCTGAGTTGAGTCCAATCTGTTACATAAAAGCTGAATATCCTTGAGGACATCACTGTATCCCTCTGATCCTGTTTTTCTCACCTGTAAAATGGGGAGAATCAGACCTTCCTATGTCAAAGGATGTTTCTGAGAATCAAAGGAAATTAATTAGTGCTTGTGAATGTGCTTTGTAATCTCAAAAGTTTCTACACAGATGCAAAGTGCCATTAATAACAGAGCTATTTTATCTGCTGGTCTCTCTTATCGGGCAGCAGCAGGCACTGTGAGTCTTTGAAAAATCATAGACTACAGATTATTTCATAGGCTCAAATGGACTGAAGTGCCCAATTTTGAGCATATATTACTTTACCTACCTCTCAGGGACTGGAGGTGAGTGGGTTGGCATGAGGAGTGGGGAAGGTCTGGAATGCAATGTACTAATGCATATGAAAAGGCTTTTGTAAAGGATTAAATGTAGAAAATTACATGAGGTTGTTAAAGATGCCTTCAAAATATGAATACTTTAAAAAGAGGATTTTTAGTTTTACTCTGAAATTTTCCCCTCATTTGAATTCCAAACACCAGAATTTGATAAAAGGTCTAAGTGTATTTCTCTTTGCTTTGGAAGGATGCCAAGATTTGGTAGTGGTACAACTGGCATGCCTGTTCTCACTTTTATTCCCCACACTGCCCCTGGAGTTACTCTTGTGTCCTACCAATCCCACTTCTCCCCATTTCTATTCAGGGCTATCCCACAGATATGGAATTGAGTCAACTATACTCATCTAAAACCTGAAAGGTCTGAGTGAGGAAGTGACATACTTCTGGCTTCAGGCTTCTGGTTGATTTCTCAGGGAGGCAGTTAGTGAAGGAGGAAGTGACTTACTTAGCTAACCATTTCAAAAGAAGACTTGGAGAAGTAAAGAGTTTCACTTCTAAAATTAGGGGACTTGAGTTCAAATTCTAGCTTGGAACCTTACATTGCATTTGACCAATTACTCAACCTTTCTGGGTTTTCATTTCCTCATTTGTTCAGAGAGGTTGCACTAGATGGCTTCTGAGGTCTCTAGCTCTAGGGTAGGAGGCCTTAACCATCTTTTGTGTGAAGGACCACTTTGATAGGCTGATAAAGCCTGCAGACCCCTTCTCAAAATCATGTTTTTAAATGAATTAAAAATATAGGATTATAAAAGTGACCAATTCTAGGGAAATACAATTGTAAATATATATATTTTTAAAAGGTTCATAGACCCCACATTAAAAATCCTGGTAATCTAGGGCTATGAACCTGAGACTTGAAGCTTAAGTGCAGAGAATTAGTACATACCACAGTGGGTAGACTAAAGGATCTCAAAGCTTCTTCCAGCTGTAAAGATCTAAGGCTAAAATCCTTATCTTTCAATTGAGCGCTCTCCCTTTTCATCAGCATGGTTTTACCTTTATTTAGAATTTATTCAGATAAAGATACTAACAGTAATAGTGGTAGTATTGATGATGATGATAATAGCCAACAGTTTATAGCACTTTCAAGTTGAAAAATTTGTTTTATAAATATTAACCCATTTTATCCTCACAGCAATCCTGGGAGGTAGGTATTATTTAGCATCTCATTTTGAGAAACTGAGACAAACCACCAATGTGTCTGCGGTCATATTTGAATTCTGATTTTCCTGTTTTCAGGTCTAGCACTCAATCCACTTCACTACTTATCTACTGCTATTGCTCATAGCTTAGATATGTGTAGAAGTTTACAGTTATAAAGAACTTTATATATTTCATTTTATGGCATGCTTATAGCAATCCTGAAAGGCAAATGGCATATGTATACTTCTATATTATATAGACATACATATATAAATTTATATATACATATATATTTAAATTAACAATCATTTATTTTCTCTCCCTGTGACCCTCTTCACTGGACAAAGAAAAAGAAAAAAAATGCTTGTAATGGGAAGCATAGCCAATATGTCACAGGAACTGGAAAAGGTACAAAGAACTTCCTCCACATAGACCTCTGCCAAACAGCTCTAGAAAACATGTCAAACTCAATCCTGATGAAGAAATCCAAGAAAGAAAATTAGAGTATGTCATTTTTCCAGGCCAAGTTGGCATAAGGAGACAGAGATCCATAGGCATGGGACAAGCTTCAGGTCAGGAGCTCTGCAGGCAACAATCCAACACAAGGAAAGGCTGTGCATCCACTGACCAAAAGGAGTTCCTAGATCTAACAGAAATGCCTGTAAAACTTGTGTTGAGTGCAGTAAAAGGGAACAAGTGGCAGCTTTTGTCATTCGTGATCAGTTTCCAGTTATTTCCCACCAAAAAAAGAACAAGCAGTTTAAATATTATAATAATTAGTTACAATATGATGGGCATGTAATAGTGGACAGCTAGAGGTGTTTGCCTGGGGCTCCTCATATGTAAAAAATGAGGATAACAATAGTGGCTACTTTTCAGGGTTGTGAGAATCAAATGAGATAATAATTATAAAGTGCTTAGCACAGTTCCTACCATAAATTAAGCACCATGTAAAATTGTTTTATTATTATTATATCAATACTATGAAGATCTTATGATTTCCTCAGTGTGGGAAATCTCTCAACTCATCCAAATTGTTAGCCACTTATCACCTAGCAGAAGAGACTTGGAAAGCTGCTTGAGGCTTAGCATGGTTGGGGCTTTATGGATGGTCACTCATCCTCATTATATATAAAGAAAATGAGGTTCTAAGAATTTAATTTGTCAAGATCATCTAAGTAGGTGTCAGAGACAGAATTCAAACCCAGACCTGACTTCAAGACCAATAGGAAATAAATCCCCTTGCATTTTTTTTTTCAAATTGGAGGAAAACTTATCAATGGAAAATATCATAATTCAGTGTCATAAGCATTAGGGGACCCATAAAATATGAATTAGGGAAATTTTTGGTAATGAAAACATCAATACATCAAGAACAATGAGTTTTATATGAGGGATTTTATTTCCTATATGCTCATTTGGCTCCACCTCTACAATTTTTGTGTTTTCCTTTATGCGTTATTCTCTTTGTAGTCTTTTGTCTCAACAACTTGAAAGAGAACTTTAACTAGTAGAGATCCAACAAGGAACTGAAGTTTGGGAGAAACTCTCTATAAACCCACCCTTTAAATCTCAGGAAGACTTTCCTGATTTTTTAATGCTAATGCCTTCCCTCTATTGATTATCTCTAATTCTTGATGTATATATCTCATTTAAATAATAGTTGTTTTTATGCTGTCTTCCTCATTAGACTGTGGCTTCTAGAAATCAGTGATTGTCTCTTGCATTGTATCTTAGGCACTTAGCAAAATATCTGGCACACAGTAAACACTTAATAAATGCTTATTAACTGGCTCTATTCCAAGATATACCAAGGCTAAAATAGAGAAAATAATCATCAAAATATTGAAGTAGAGAGCACTACCATGAGTAAGTCTATTAGTGTGATTTGAGGGGTGCTATGTAAAAAATAGATTTGAACTCGACTTCAGTCCCCAGAAGTCCTTGCTCCACTTCCCCAGAATGCTTTGAATTCTCACATGGGCCGAGATCAAGAAGGTATTTAACCTGATTGCAAGAGCTTTTGGGTCTCTTTTGGATTTCCGTTTTGGAGCAGACGCAGCTCTTCCATGATGTGAGATTATCTTGTCTAGGCCACTCTGGCCTAGGCACGTGTTTCTTATCCTGTCTTTTCTTTAATCATTAATCTTCAACAAACTTCTAAAAATATAATACTCCTTGAAGAGAGAAACTAATTTCTACCTGCCTCAGTCTCCCCTAAATTTTAACTGTTACAGTTAGGAAAACTTGCCATCTGAAAATATTTCTCTTACTCCCTGTCATATGTCTGGGCTTTTACCATTATTGATTTATTCTTTTGAGTTTTTAGTTGATGACTAAAATATTCCTTGGAAGAGTAAGTCAAGTCAATAAACATTTATGCAGTGCTTATAATGGGCCAGTCACTGTGCTAAGCTTTGGGGATACAAATACAGGGCAAATGGAAGACTGTTCCCAAAGTCAAGGAGCTCACATTGTCATCAGGGAAGATAATATGTAAATAAGTATATATAATATATGTCTATGTGTGTATATTTGTGTATATGTATGTATGTGTGTATATATATATGTATACATATATATATATAGTGACAATTAAAATTTTTGAGAGACTGATTTCTGGGTCAGAATATCAATTTATTGATTAAGATAGTATTAAATAATAAATTAATACTCTATGATCCTCTCAATAATCAAAGGAAAAGAAGTCCCTTCACATAGGTCTATAAATACAATTTGGGAGTTCATTATTTAGCCTCTCCCTTGGACATCCCAAAAAGTATCTGACTAGTGATTAGTTAATGAGGAGGTGGTTCATCCAGACTCTCAACCCCTTCCCATACCCATAGGTGATGGTGAACAGGCATACAGGGAGAGCTTCATTATCTCCCTATGGGGCAGAGGATGTGGATTCCTCAGAGTACTTAAGAACAAAGGAATGTGTACAAAGGTCAAAGAACTGATTGAAGCCTCTCTCAGGTAAAGAAATAATTCAGTATATATAAAAAATAAATCTCTTTTCTCTTTCAAGATATATCTATATATCTATATATATATCAGAGATAATCTCAGAGGGAAGGTGCTAGTGAAACAAATGGGATTTGAGCTGAATCTTGAAAGAAGCCATGGAGATGAATTGAGAGAGAATTCCCAGGGCAAGGAAAAATGGGTAAAAAGGCACTTTCTGGAGATAGAATGCTAGTAAGAAGGTCAATGTTGATAGAGGCAGAGTAGTTGGAGGGGAATAAATGTAAGAGCCTATGGGAAACAAAGGAAAGAGACATCTTATGAAGGAATTTAAAAGCCAAATGGAGGATTTTACATTTGATCCTGGAATTAATAGGGAGCATGGGAGAAAAGGAGTAACATGGTTAGGCCTGCCTTTAAGAAGGTCACTTTGGAAGCTTCAAGGAGGATGGACTGGGTTGAGGAGAGATTTGAGGAGAGGAAATTCACCAGTGGACTACTGCAGTAGCCCAGACTTGAGGGGATGAGGGTTTACACCAAGATAAGAGCTGTATCAGAGGAGAGAAGGAGACATATATATGAAAAATGTTGACAAGAGAGAAACAATAGGAGTTGACAACAGATTGGCTATTTGATGTGTTAGAGTAAGGAATAGATAGATATCTAAGCTGGGTGACTGAGAAGATGGTGGTACCCTCAACAGTAATAGGGATGCAGAAGAGGGGAGAGAAAATCAGTTCAGTGGGGAAATGTGGGAAAAGAAAATGTGGGACAAGAAAATGAGTTCAGTATTGGATATATTGAGTTTGAGATGCTTACCAGATGTCTAGTTCAAGGTGTCACTTTAAATATCTACCAACTTAAATCATTAACTGAAATTAGTTGATCACTAGCTTAGAGCAGGATAGGTATCCTTCAAACTCCAAGTCCCAGGAAATGGTAAAAAGGGATGGAGAAGCTTAAAGGATTTTTCAGAATTCACCACCCTGCTTCCCAATTTTACCAAGTGCAGGGCCTAACCCTAACCCATGAATATAAAAAGAGAGATGAGGAGGAAAATCAGGACTTAAAAAGAAATTCCTACTGTATAAACGATGCCCTACTGATGCTGCTGATATTCAGATTGTTCTCATGTCTAGTGAATCAAACCAAATGCATTAATGTATCCAGTAATTGCCTGAAGAATCTACAGGTCTTTAATAAATAAAGAATTCAGTTCTGCCACACAAGAATACACAACACTGAAAAAAGAGGAATGTCTTAGTTACAGTAACGTTTCCTGGGAGAGGGCCACAGAGAGGCCCAGAAAGTATTATAAAGTGCTGATGTTTCACTTAAAATTCCCTTTGATTTAAGAGGCCCTTTTTGGCTTCTCCAAAGAGCAAATTCAACATCTCCAGAACTATACAGTGACTCTGTTTGTTTCTGACTTAAAATGAAAGTTATGCTTGGATTTTTTTTTTCGCCCTCCATTCTCCATATGTAGCTGTTTGGTTTAAACTCAATGGAACAAGATGTCCACATGTCCAGTATTCCCAGCTTCCTTTACTGTGTTGTCTTCCCCCTTAGATAATAAATTCTTTGAGGGCAAGGATTGGCTTATTTTTATTACAGTGCTTAACACAGTGCCTGGCAAATAGAAGGCATTTAATAAATGCTTATTTTCCTGATTCCCCTTTACTTTTGAAAAAGCAGTAGCCTTTTGTAAAGCTGAGGGATATTGCTATAGGAGAAGGATGAATGGCCTCCATAAATAGGACTTCCCTTTGAGAATTACAGCTATCTGGCCATTTTTCCTAAGGTATTTCCTATTCCCCTTCCCCTTCAAATTCTGGAAAATCCTTAATGACTAATTAACCCATTAATCTTAGATTATCTACTATGTATCCAAAACTTTTACTCCACAATGAGGAAAATTTAGTGAAAATACCTCTGGGAAAAGGAACATTGTGACTTCTACTTAGAATAAAGTGTAAAAGACTGGTAAGAGATTCTTTCCTGAGACCAGGTTTTAGTAGTCATCAGTAAGTGGGTAAGGCATAATATGCACCAGGCAGGAAGAGTATTAATAGCAAGTCATGTTTATTGAGAGTTTTACAAACTCTCTAAAGTTTATAGAGCTTTTTCTTCCCAGTGACTTTGTGAGGAATGAGACAAGAGAGATTAAGAAGGCAAGAGGGCAAATTATGAAGAAGCTGAGAATATCACCTTCATAATAATTATGATATTACTGAAGGCTAGTCTTGTCCACACTATAGTCTTGGAAAAATCTCAGTATGTGTAGGCAATGCCATTTCCTCCTACCATGTGGAACAGTACTGGAAGTCCACATTATTGTACTCACACCTCCATAGGTGGCACCATCAATGTCTGCTTATCCATAGGAGACCCACTCAACAGTAGAATCTGCTACGCAAAGTTCCCTTTCCCCCCTCTTTTTTCCTTTTCTTATATATTTAATAATTGCCAACAAACAGGAATATTTCAGTAAAAAGATGCTTGCATAGCAAATTCTGAACAGCCAGATGAAGAAATACTCCAAATAGCTAATAATTAGAGAAATACAAATTAAAAACAGCTCTAAGGTTTTACCTCACATCCATGACAAAAGAGCAAAATAACTATTGTTGAAGGGGGTATGGGAGAATAGGCATACTAATGTACTGTTGTTGGAGCTGTGAATTGGTTCAAATATCTAGAAAACATTTTGGAACTATATTTAAAAAGTCACCAAACCATATATATATACACTTTGACCCAGAATACTCCTTTTAGGCATATATCCCAAAAGAATCAAGGATAGAAGGAAAGGTCCCAAGTGAACAAGAATATTTATAGCAGCACCTTTTGCAGTAGCAATGGCCTGGAAAGAGAAGAATCTCAAAGGATGTTGGTTAAGGCAAATTTCATCTACTTCATTTCAGTATGTAAGTAAAAATGGAATTTATTAACTATACTATGTTATGACCTCTTTAATTCACCCTAGGAAGAGCTGAAGTTGCTTTTATATCACCTTCCTAACAAATGAAAACAGAAAATATGGAAGAATAAGGTAATAAGTATAAAATTAGTGGAAAAGCATTGAACCAACCAGGTAATACCCACCACTAATTCACTCTTTGATCTTAGACAAGGCAAGAAATTTCCCTTTTCTAGGTCTGAGTTTCTTCATGTAAAGAATAAGAAAGAACTAGACTAGAAGACCACTAAGATCCCTTTTACCTACAATATTCTTTGATACAATATTCTATAATAAACATTAAGCACCTACTATGTACCAGGGACTGTGCTAAGAGGTAGGAATACAAAAAGAGACAAAAGCCAGTCCTGATGCTTGAGGAGTTTACAATATAATGGATTGTAATGATCTGATGATCCTGTGCATGGCAGACCATGCCTCTGATCCCAACTATTGATAGACTAGTAGAACTCTTAAGGATTAAAAGGGATGAAAGGGTGGATTGGGGTTCTAAGCTACAGCAGATTAAACTGATTAGGTGTCTGTGCTAGTACAGTATCAATATTGGGAGCCCCTAGGACTATCAGATTTTCCAAGCAGAATAAAATGACCCAGGTCAGAAATAAAGCAGGTCAAAATTCCATTATCAATCAGTAGTGGAATTGGGCTTGTGAGTATAATTCCTGTCTAGGGAAAATAGGGAAATCTAGGCTTCAAACAAACAAAAACTGTGATTCTATGAGACTGAAGAACTCAGTTTTCTTCCTTGTCATGCCCTTGGACATTTTATTTCACACATGTCATTTCTTAGACCCAAGAAGGCACCTGAATACTCTGCAATTAGCAATATGCTTATGAATATAAGCCATTCCAATTGTCTATTTCATATTCCTAACCACAATGGAAACTGTAGAGAAAAAAAAAATCTCTCTCTCCACCCTTTCTTTTTTGGCTCAAACACTCCAACCTACACTTTGATGATGGTGGGATGTGCTACAATTCACTCAGGGGCCTAGGGGTTATACTACTGAGGAAGAAGCTATTCCTCTACCACTAACAATTATAACTCTGGAGCCCCAACTCTTGTGTCCCATTTAACAAATCAATCCAAACAATACCATAACCTCTTTTTTTTTTAAATTTTATTTAATTAGTCAATTTAGAACATTATTCCTTGGTTACAAGAATCGTACTTTTCCCTGCCCTTCCCCACCCCTTCCTGTAGCCAATGCACAATTCCACTAGGTTTTACATGTGTCCTTGATCAGAACTTCTTTCCATGCTGTTAATGTTTAATCATTTAGAGTCTCCATCCCCGATCATATCCCCCTCAACCCATGTAATCAAGCAGTTGTTTTTCTTCTGTGTTTCTATTCACAGTTTTTTCTCTGAATGTGGATAGTGTTCTTTCTCGTAAATCCCTCTGGGTTGTTCAGGATCACTGCATTGCCACTAATGGAGAAGTCCATTACGTTCAATTGTACCACAGTGTATCAGTGTCTGTGTATAATGTTCTCTTGGTTCTGTTCCAATCACTCTGTATCAATTCCTGGAGGTCATTCCAGTTCACATGGAATTCCTCTAGTTCATTGTTCCTTTCAGCACAATACTATTCCATCATCAATATATACTACAATTTGTTCAGTCATTCCCCAATTGAAAGTCATCCCTGCATTTTCCAATTTTTTGCCACCACAAAGAGTGCAGCTATGAATATTCTTGTACAAGTCTTTTTCCTTATTATCTCTTTGGGGTACAAACCCAGCAGTGCTATGGCTGGATCAAAGGGCAGACAGTCTTTTAGTGCCCTTTGGGCATAGTTCCAAATTGCCCTCCAGAATGGTTGGATCAATTCACAACTCCACCAGCAATGCATTAATGTCCCCACTTTGCCACATCCCTTCCAGCATCCATTACTTTCAGTTGCTATCATGTTATCTGCTAGCTGTGAGGTGATATCTCAGAGTTGTTTTGATTTGCATTTCTCTGATTATGAGATTTGGAACACTTTTTCATGTGCTTATTAATAGTTTTGATTTCTTTGACTGAAAATTGCCTATTCATGTCCCTTGTCCATTTATCAATTGGAGAATGGTTTGATTTTTTTTTTTGTACAATTGATTTAGCTCTTTGTAAATTTCAGTAATTAGACCTTTATCAGAGGTTTTTGTTATGAAGATTTTTCCCCCAATGTATTGTTTCCCTTCTAATTTTGGCTGCATTGGTTTTGTTTGTACAAAATATTTTTTTAATTTAATGTAATCAAAATTATTTATTTTACATTTTGTGATTTTCCCCCTAACTTTGCTTGGTCTTAAAATCTTTCCTTTCCCAAAGATCTGACATGTATACTATTCTGTGTTCACATAATTTACTTATAGTTTCCTTCTTTATATTCAAGTCATTCACCCATTCTGAGTTTATCTTGGTATAGAGTGTGAGATGTTGATCCAACCTCAATCTCTCCCATACTGTCTTCCAATTTTCCCTGCAGTTTTTTTATCAAATAGTGAATTTTTGTCCCTAAAGCTGGGATCTTTGGGTTTATAATAAACTGTCTTGCTGAGGTCACTTACCCCAAGTCTATTCCACTGATTCTTCTTTCTGTCTCTTAGCCAGTACCATATTGTTTTTGATGACTACTGCTTTATAGTATAGTGTGAGATCTGGGACTGCAAGGCCATCTTCCTTCACATTTTTTTTTCATTATTTCCATGGATATCTTTGATCTTTTATTCTTCCAAATGAACTTTGTTCTGTTTTTTTCTAATTCAGTAAAAAAGTTTTTTGGTAGTTTGATGGGAATGGCACCAAATAAGTAAATAAGTTTGGGCAGGATGGTCATTTTTATTATATTAGCTCATCCTACTCATGAGCAGTTAATGTTTTTCCAATTGCTCAAATCTAGTTTTAGTTGTGTGGAAAGTGTTTTGTGGTTGTGTTCATATAGTTCCTGTGTTTGTCTTCGCAGATAGATTCCTAAGTATTGTATATTGTCTAGGGTGATTTCAAATGGAATTTCTCTTTCTAATTCTTGCTGCTGAGAAGTTTTGGAGATATATAGAAATGCTGATGACTTATGTGGATTTATTTTGTATCCTGCAATTTTGCTAAAGTTGTTGATTATTTTACTAGCTTTTTAGTTGATTCTCTAGGATTCTTTAAGTAGACCATCATATCATCTGCAAAGATTGATAGCTTGGTCTCCTCATTGCCAATTTTAATACCTTCAATTTCTTTTTCTTCTCTAATTGCTACTGCTAGTGTTTCTAGCACAATGTTAAATAATAGAGGTGATAATGGGCATCCTTGTTTCACTCCTGATCTTATTGGGAATGCATCTAGTTTGTCCTCATTGCAGATGATGTTTGCTGATGGTTTTAGATATATACTGTTTATTATTTTTAGGAAAGGCCCTTCTATTCCTATACTTTCTAGTGTTTTCAATAGGAATAAGTGTTGGATTTTGTCAAAGACTTTTTCTGCGTCTGTTGAGATAGTCATCTAGTGTTTGTTGGTTTGCTTGTTGATATAGGCAATTATGTGGATGGTTTTCCTAATATTGAACCATTCTTGCATTCCTGGTATAAATCCCAGCTGGTCATAGTGAATAACCTTCGTGATCACTTGCTGGAGTCTTTTTGCTAGTATTCTATTTAAGATTTTTACATCTATATTCATTAAAGAGATTGGTCTATAGGTTTTTTCCCTCTGTTTTTGACCTGCCTGGCTTTGGAATCAATACCATATTTGTTTTATAAAAAGAATTTGGTAGAACTCCTTCTTTGCTTATTCTATCAAATAGTTTGTATAGTATTGGGATTAGCTGTTCTTTGAATGTTTGATAGAATTCAGTTGTGAATCTATCAGGCCCTGGTGATTTTTTCTTAGGGAGCTCCTTGATGGCTTGTTCAATGTCTTTTTTCTGATATTGGATTATTTAAGAATTCTGTTTCTTCTTCTGTTAATCTAGGCAATTTATATTTTTGTAAATATTCATCCATATCGCCTAGATTGCCATATTTGTTGCCATATAATTGGGCAAAATAGTTTTCAATGATTACCTTAATTTTCTCTTCATTAGAGGTGAGGTCTCTCTTTTCATCTATGATACTGTTAATTTGGTTTTCTTCTTTCCTTTTTTCAATTAGATTGACCAGTACTTTGTCTATTTTGTTTGTTTTTTCAAAATACCAGATTCTAGTCTTATTGATTAATTTAATAATTCTTTCACTCTGGATTTTATTAATTTCTCCCTTAATTTTTAGGATCTCGAATTTAGTTTTCATCTGAGGTTTTTTAATTTGTTTGCTTTCAAGGTTTTTTATTTGCATTTCCAATTCATTGATCTCTGCCCTCCCTAATTTGTTAATATATGAACTTAAGGATATAAATGTCCCCTGAGAACTGATTTGGCTACATCCCATAGATTTTGAAAGGATGTCTCATCATTGTCATTTTCTTCAATGAAATTATTAATTTTTTCTATGATTTGTTCTTTAACTACCGATTTTGTATGATCATATTATTTAATTTCCTATTAATTTTTGAACTGACTTTCCATGTACTCTTACTGATTATTATTTTTATTGCATTATGATCTGAAAAGGTTGCATTTATTATCTCTGCTTTTCTGAATTTGTTTCCCATGTTTTTATGCCCTAGTACATGGTCAATCTTTGTGAATGTACTGTATGCTGCTGAAAAGAAGGTGTATTCCTTTTTGTTCCTGCTTATTTTTCTCCATATATCTATTAACCCTCATTTTTCTAAGATTTCATTCATATCTATTACCTCTTTCTTATTTATTTATTTAATTTTATTTATCTAGATTTGATAGTGGTAAGTTCAGATTTCCCACTTTATAGTTTTATTATCCATTTCCTCCTTCAACTCCTCTAATTTCTCCTTTAGAAATTTGGATGCTATACCATTTGGTGCATACATGCTGAGTACTGATATTGCCTCATTGTCTATACTGCCTTTTATCAGGATGTAGTTACCTTCCCTATCCCTTTTAATCAGATCTACTTTTACTTTGGCTTTGCCAGATATCATGATTGCAATTCCTGACTTCTTTCTCTCAGTTGAGGCCCAATAGATTTTGCTCCAACCTTTAATTCTAACCTTGTGAGTGTCTCCCTACCTCATGTGTGTTTCTTGTAGACAACATATGGTAAGATTTTTGTTTCTAATCTGCTCTGCTATTTGTTTTTGTTTTATGGGTGAGTGCATCCCATTCACGTTCAAAGTTATGATTGCCACTTGTGTATTCCCCAGAATTTTGATATCCTCTCCTAGTTCTGTCTTTTATTCTTTTGCTATATCCTTTAAACCAGTGATTTCCTTTTAATCAGTTCCCCTAATCCCCATCCTTAATATACTTTCATTTCTTTTTGCTCCTTTCTTATTCTTTTAGGGTCTGTTAAGTTCCCCTCCCTCTCTCTTTCCCTCCCTTTTTGTACTCCTCCACTCTCCCCCCCTTAATTTTCCCTTCTCACTTTTTCTGTAGGGTAAGATAGAATTCATTACCCCAATGGATCTAGATGCTCCTCCTTCTAAAAATTGGTTCCATTGAGAGTAAGGTTTAAATTTTACCTATTAGCAGTCTCTTCATCTCTTTATAATAGTATTCTTTCTTTCCCCTTCCCATGTGCCTCTTTGTGTGATATAGATTATCCTATTTACCTTATTTCTTCAAGTATCTCTTGGTGCCATCTTTGATTCCCCCCTCCTTTTTTTTTTGCATATCATCTTATAGCACTTATTACCCCAATCTCTTCCTGTGAATCGTTCTTCTAATTCCTATAATAGTGAATATAATTTTTGAGGGTTACAAATAACAACTTCCCCATATTTTAATATATATAATTTGATCTTATTGTAGCCCTTAAAGAAGAAAATTTGAATAAAAAACCCTTTTCCCCCTTTTCCCTCTCTTATTTACCTTTTCATGTTTCTCTTGATCTTTGTGTTTGGATATCAAACTTTCCACTTAGTTCTGGTCTCTTCTTTATAAATACTTGGAAATCCTTTATTTTGTTGAATGCCCATACCTTCCCCTGTAAGTATAGAGTCAGTTTTGATGGGTAGGTGATACTTGGTTGAAGACTCAGTTCTCTTGCCTTTCTGAATATCATATTGCAAGCCTTGTGTTCCTTTAGTGTGGAAGCTGCCAAATCTTGTGTAATCCTGGTTGGTGCTCCTTGATATCTGAATTGTCTCTTTTTGGCTTCTTGTAAAAATTTTCTCTTTATCTTGGAAGCTCTTGAATTTGGCAATTAAATTTTTGGGAGTTGTCTTTTGAGGATTTAGTATAGAGGATATTCTATGAACTCTTTGAACTCTTTCAATGTGTCCCCCTCATTCAAGAACATCAGGGCAGTTTTCTTGGATAGTTTCTTGTAGTATGATGTCAAGATTTTTGTTTATTTCTGGGTTTTCAGGTAGACCAATGATTCTCAAATAGTCTATTTGTGATCAATTTTCCTGATCTGTCATATTGTCAGTGATATATTTTATGTTTTCTTTTATTTTGTCAGTCTTTTGACTTTGCTTTATTAATTCTTGCTGTTTTGCAAGATCATTGGCTTCCTGTTGCCCAATTCTTGTCTTTAAGGCCTGGTTTTCTGCTATAATCTTTTGATTTTCTTCTATAATCTTTTTATTTTTCTTTTCAGATTGGTCTATCCTGCTTTTTGTGGCTTCCAGCTGTTTCTCCAATTGTGAGTTCTTGTCCTTTAAACTGTTATTTTCTTTTGGACTATTTTCCACTTTTCTTGCCAGAAGCCTTCCATCTTTTTGATAATCTCCAATTTAAATTCTTTAAGAGCTTATGGCCAATTTCCATTTTTTTGAGAAGGTTTTGGTGTGTTTATTTGTATTTCCGCTTCTGCTATTTCCTCTGTAGTCTGGTTTTTTCTCCATAAAAATTATTCGGGGTCAACTCCTTCTTCTTGTTTTTCTTGGTTTGGGGAAGTTGTTCCTGGTCACTGTTTGCCATTACTATGGTGGTTTTTACTTCCATTTCCAGTCAGAAATCTGAGTGAGGAGGGAAGTCTCTCTGTGTATGGATCTAAGGAGCAAGGATTTTGCCTGAGGCCCCCTCTCGAGTTTCTGCAGAATCTACTGTTTCCTTCCCTTCTCTGTGCTATCTCCCTGCGGGTGCCCATGGTCTGAGCTCTTCAGCCTGCTGGGGTTTCAGGTTTAGCTGCTTTCAGAGGTAGATATTTGGTGGTCTTAGTCAGCTGCCAAGGATCTAGAGGTGCCCCTCACTCACTCACTGATTCTAGTGAGCGCTGGCTCTGACTCTATCTCCGTAGGTGGGGTGGGGGAGGGTACATCATCTCCTGTTTTGGTGGAAGCTTTTTTACCCCCTTTTAGTGTGGAAATTCCCAAATCCCATGTATTGTCAATGCTGTGCCCTATTGTAGAGTCCCTTCATTCATATGAATTTTTTTTTGTGGCTTTTTGAGGTAGTCTGTATTGGTAGGTGCTGAGGAGAGGAAGAGTCCTACGTCTAGACTGCCATCATGTTTACCCAGTAGTCTCTGCCATTATCTTTTAATCAGAATAATTTCCTAAAAAGTAGGCAAAACAAGAATAAGCATAACTTAATATACCACTGATAAAAGGGGGACACACTCTTCTACCAATGCTCAGTGTCTGTAGATGAAAGGGTATAGTCTTGCTTTCATAGACACACACCCTGGAAGAGCCTTCTGTACTCATTCATTCCAATTCTTCTCTCCTCCTCAAAATCTGGCTTCAGAGTCATCATTCAGTTGAAACTTTTCTCTTCAAATTTATCAAGGATCTTTAAGTTACTGTTTCTTATAGCATTTTATCAGAACTTTTCTGTCATGTTAGCCAATCTAATAAGTGTGAGGTAGTATCTTAGGTTTGTTTTCATTTGCTTTTCTTTAATCAAGAGTAATTGAGAACATTTTTTCATATGACTATAGATGGCTTCGATTCCTTCATTTGGAAGCTGCTTGTTCATATACTTATAGATTATATTTAAACTATATATGTATGTGTACATAAATAAATAATGACATATAAAATGTATAATTAATAATTATGTAGAGAGACAAAGTCAGAGAGATAATACATGCAAACAAAGAGAATTGCATCTTTTCATACTTCCTTTTATGGGGATTTGGTACATCAATAATTCTTGATACATAATTGCTAGCTAGTTGTAACTGGGAATCCTGCAAAAGGCAGAAAGCATGCATTCAGTTAGGGTAGGAGGGTAGAACAGAGATCCTGGGGGAGAAGCTCACCCAAATATGGATATCAACTATACCTAAGTTCTCTTAGTGTTGAGGAAACAAAAGAGAAAAAGGTTAGTTGATTAATTAAAAACTTTTGTTTTCCTTTTTTTTGAGTTATTAACATTAATGATAGTAGGTAGTGGGGGAAGCTAATGTTGTCTTGAATAAATATGCAGAACAGAGTCACTTTCCCCAGGATATTAGAGGGGATGAAGGGAAACTGAGATACTAATACAGTATTGATGGAGCTGTGATTTGATCCAACCATTCTGGAGAACAATTTGGACCTATGCACAAAGGACTTTAAAACTGTGCATGTCCTTTGATCCATCAATACCATTACTAAGTCTGTATCTCAAAGAGAAAAAAAAAGCACCTATTTTGTATTATTTGTAAAACTATTTATTACAGCTCTTTTTTGTGGTAGCAAAGAATTAGGAATTGAAGGGTTGTCTGTCAATTGGGGAATGGCTGAACAAGTTGTGGTATATGATTGAAAGCAGGATGATTTCAGAAAAATCTGGAAAGACTTAAATTAACTGATGCAAAGTAAAGTGAGTAGAGCCAGAAGAACATTGTATACAGTGACACAAAAATTTTTGATGAACAACTATGAGTGACCTAGTTATTCTTAGAAATATAGTGATCCCAGAGTATTCCAGAGACTCATGATGAAAAATGCCATCTGTACTCTGAGAAAGAACTAATGGAATCTGAATGCAGAATGAAACCTGCTATATTTTACTTTCCTTCAATTTCTTTTTGTTGTTGTTTTATTTTTATTTGAGATCTTTTCTACAGTGACTAATATAGAAAGGTGTTTTGCATGATTGCATACGTAAAATCTATATCAGGTTGCTTTCCTTCTCAGGGAGGGTGGAGGGATGTATGAGAGGGAGGAAGGGTGGGAAGAAAGGAGAAAATTTGGAACTCAAAACTTTAAAAAATGAATGTTAAAAGATTGGTTTTACATGGGGGAAAATGAAATATTATTTGAAACAGTATGTATACATGTGTGTACATGTATATACATATAACATATTGCTTCAATATACATTTGTAGATCTAATCTATTATCTTAGTTTGTCTTCCAAATTATATCTTTTTAATTTTTATTTTAAATTCAAAGATGTTTTATTTTCCCAATTACATGTAATAACCTTTTTTCGACACAGGTTTCCCGAAATTATAAGATCTAAATTGTCTCCCTCTCTCCCTTCCCTCCCCAATCTTGGAGATGGTAAGCACAAATTATATCTTTTAAGGTTCAAAAAGTTTTACTGATTCCTTTTATTTCATATTAAAGTCACTTTTAGATAATAATAGCTAACATTTACATAAAAATTTAATATTTACAAAATATTTTATGAATATTATCTCATTTTATCATCATAACAACCCTATGAAAGTGGAACTATTATTATGATCTTCATTTTATTGAAGAGGAAACTGAGGCAGACAGTGGCTATATAACTTCCCAGGGTCATACAGCTAATAAATGTCTAAGTTCAGATTTGCATTCTGGTCTTCCTGAATCCAGATCCATTAATCACCTCATATCCCTTTATAGCAAAGAAAAACACCAAACTTCATTTTAAAATCCCAAAATCATAATTCTTGGAACTGGAATACTTTCAAGGATCATCAATATGGCATAGTTCTTGCCTTCAAGCCAATATTTTCATCCTCAGTTTATAAATGAAACAACACAGGCTTAACGAGTTTAAGTGATCTGGCCAGTAACAAAAAAAGTGTTAGTTTGCTCTTAATCCTGTGGAGTTTTTATTCTAACAAACTAATTATGAGATTACTATGAATAGGCCTGTGGCTATCTGAACGTTGGCAGAAGGCAGAACATAACCAATGGGTTCTGGAAAGAAGTTCTTTGAAAAGTGACTCCAGATTAAAAAAGCAAAACAAAAAGAACAAAAACCCACCACTAGTCTATATTGAATACTGCTGTTCTAAAAGCTTCAAGTCAATCCTGTAAAGCTATTAGGAAAGTATCAATTGCTTATTGTCTGGTGCAGGACAGAAACTGCTTTTGGAGACCCCAAAGAATGACAAAAGAACAGTGTGGTGGGTGGGCAGACAGATCTGCTCTTCTCAAGATTTGATCCATGTCCTAAAACTGGAATCCAGCCTTGGTAGAGAGTGAGGTGGAAAGGAGAATAAAGAGAAAATTATATTCTGGCATTGAGCAGAACCCTAGAAAGAATTCCCTTCCAACTAATTCATTTGAAGAACATTGCCCACAGCCTCTGAGGAGAATAGTGATGGGATCACTAAATCCCACTGCTTAATTTGAACATTTTCTGAGATAAAACAATTATTCACACCATTAAGGAATAGTAAGAAAATCCCCCAACAACACTCCAAATAGAAAGTGGGGGGAAAATATTGTAAAGGTAAAGGCTAATCCACAGGAGATGTTTTGTGCTTGAGGGAACAAAACAGAATAAGGTTAGTTAATTGATTAAAGTCTTTTGTTTTCCTTGGTTTGGATTTTTTTTTTATTAACTATTAATGAGAGGGGCGGGGGGAGTTATCACTGCCCAGAATAAATATGCAGAACAGAGTTACTTTCCCCAGGATACTAGTTCTTGTGCTATCAATGCAGAAGTTTACCCTGGGTAGACATTATACTCTCCTTCATTTTTTTTTTTGCTTCTCCTTATTCTGCAGAGCTATAAAAAGACCTGTAAATAATTACTCTGGATTCTTGTATGATAGTATCTTTTATGGTGATATATCTTGGAATCAGGACATCTGACTTAAAGTTCTAGGTGACCTCAACTTCTAGCAAATCATCACTTTGTTAAGGTATAATTTCCCAACTTGTAAAATGGGAATAATAGTACCACTTACTTCACAGAGTAGCATGTTGCAAAGATCAAATGAGATAATATATAAAGAGAGCTTCACTAAACTTAAAGTGCTTTATGAATGTTAACTGGTCCCATTATTATTAACTGGTGTATGTAAACAGATAGTGAACATAAGAAACATGGTGTAATGGAATGAAAGGAAGTAGGGTGGAAAGGAGGAAAGGGTAGAGGAAGCAGGAAAGGATATGAAAGGAAAGGGTAAGGGAAGGTAAAGGGGGAAAAAGAAAGAAACCAAGGAAGAGGAAGAGAGATGGAGAGCTAGTATCATTGTGATCTCAAAGAAAAGGCATTTGGTCTCAGGAGAGCTTTGTCAGAAAGAGGTAACACATGACACATCATTTATCAAAGGGTGAAGCCTGAAGGAATGGGAGTCAGGTAAATTTTCCTGGGGTTGGTTAAGGAAAGGGCCAGGATAGGTTGATAACACTTGAACAATGTTGTGCCAAGATTCTAACCGCTATTCTTCTGACATGCTAGGGATCAGTGATCCCAAAAAAGGGGAGAAGTGCTGCAATATTCACTTTCTCAAAGGAGCAGGGCCAGGTAGAGGCATCTGTATAAAGAAGCAGATGTCCAAGGGAAAAGGAGGAGCTTATTCTGGCAGAGGCTGGTCTCCAGGCCATTTACAAATCAGCCTTAGGGGTCATCTCTGCTGCACATGCCACAGTGAAAACAGGATTAGAGAGAACTCTTCATTAGGGAGTCCTAAGGAGTATATAAGACAGTATGGGCTTCTGGAGGGGTGATTCATAAGGGGAGAAGAGAGTCCTGGAAGATAGTCATTAAAAAATGGAAAGGTACTAAAGATTATTTTCACTTATAAAACAACTTAGTTGGGATCAAAAATTCTCTTTTTTGCACCATCTTTTGACATTTTAGGATCTGAATAGAGCCCTATCTCATGAATGTGCTCTCCATATTCTTTAACATCCCTGCCATCACCTTCAGATGCCTGGCAGCCCTCTTTTTTGCCTGCAGGATGAATCTGGGAAATGGTAAATTGTTTTGTTCTATCTGCACAGATGGCTTAGAAGTGTTACCAAAAAGTCAGTTTCTTCCATTATGAATTGTTAGCTAAAATAGACATCATCCTCATATTCTCTCTCTCTTTTCCTCTTCCCCCCCCCCCCCACACTCTGCCACTCTTTATATCTTCAAAATGCTGCAGAATATAAGAGGCCTTTGAGCGGCAATAGTGGAAGCCAGAATGGAGGCAGAGATGTTTCAGCACCCTCTTATCTTCACCTCTGTCTTCTTTTTTCCTTGCCAGAAGTACACCTCGATCTAAGGTACACTTGTCTTAGTTGGTTCATTAAGCCATCTGATGTCTAGTGAAGGATGGCACACTATGAAAAGGGGAAAAATGTATGATCAACTTCAGTTGAATTATGGGTGACATCCCATCTAAAAACACAACCACTCAGGGATTGGTATTCTAACAACAGATAGGGTATTTCTCTCATTGAAGGGACAAATTTCAGTCTGGAGGAAGAAATCTTTTTGGCTCATTCCCTAGCACTAAGTAGCAAATGCTTTCTAAATGGAGAGTTATTTAGTAACTGTTACCACCTATTACTAAAAAAGTGAAAGAAGAGTTTAGTAAACAACTTAAGGATCCAAGTGAGTCTATTGTATAGCATAACTAGTCAGGTTTAAAGATGATGGATAATGATGCTATGAACGTAACTGCTTCTGATGTCCCTCCAGGATTTCCAATGAGCCTTTATGTCTCCAGCCTGATTTTGAGCTCTAACTTCTGGTGCTCTGGCACACAGAGAAAAAGCTTTGCTTCTAATGTAGTCAGTCTATCAGTAAAGTTTCACTTGATAAAATATTGAGGGCATGTTGATTTGCCATAGTACAGGTAGTTGAATTCATGGACAGTCTTCCCAAAATTACCATTGATCTTTTGAGCAGCTTGATGTTGGCATCTAGTCACTAACCTTGAAGGATTGCTATTATTTCAGGGTGGGTAGCTTGCCCATTGGAGATAATCATAGCTCTCTTGAAAATATCCTTGAAGAAGCTCTTGTCTCTTAAAGTGATAGGGCAAAACTTATAAATAAGATTCCTTAAGAGAGTAACAAAGAGGGGTGGAAAACTTGAATTTTCACAGACAAGCTAAGTGTGTTGTACAGGTGCTAAAGGGCATTTGTTAGCATAGAGTTATGATGGTATGAAATCGGTGTTTCATTGGGGGATTGTTCTGACTGAGCAGGGGCTCATTCAAGCAAATCCAGATAGTTTAGGTTAGATATTGGAACAAAATTAAACACTAACACTCAACAGTTAACAATATTTCCTTAATAATAATAGGAGAATAATTAAAAAGGATAGGTACTGAAGAAACAATGAATTGATTAAGCTTAGCAAAGCTCCTTTAACTGTTGCCCCCATGATCCATCCATCAGCCAGGCATCAGAGAAGGTACTCAAGTACTCCAATCAAGTTTCAAAGATAGTCTCATACCTTTTAAGGAAAAATTAACCCAACTTTCATGAAGGGAGATGGGAAGATTAGAATATTGCTTTTACCACAGGGATCATGAGTGATTTGTGCAGATTCCTTTTTCTTCTTTCTCCCACTCAGTATTCTTTTTCCTTTTATTGATGAATCAGAACTTTTGAAAAGGAAAGAAAGGAGAGTCATAAATAGGGATTCCTTTCCTGAGAGTTAGGTTTGGTTCCCTTCTATGCCATTGTCATGGTCAGCCAACTGTCCATCTAATTGGTAATGTGGAAATAAAAGTTACCAGTATGAGAATCATAGAATGTACTTAAGACAGGACTCTGCATTCATATAGCTTCTTTAAAAAAGCATTTTGATATTTTGACTACCACAACAACGCTCACAACAACCTTCCTAATCATCAATACCATTTCAATGTTCACTGCATGCAGACTGTTGCACTATGCACAGAGTAGTGGGCTAGAAAGAAGATGGGGGATATTGCTACAACAAATAGAAATAAGAGGTGTATTCTCTATAGAGCTCATGTCCTAAGAAGCAAGACAGCTGACAAACATTAAAAAGTATATAATAACATTACCACAGAAGCAGAGGAACAAGGATAAAACTAATTGCAGATATAGAGGCTGACAGTTTCATCTCTCTTTTATACATGTGGAAAACTTAGGCAAAAAGCAGTTGAGTGATTATTCCATTAACTGCAAACAGAAGAAAGGCAAACTTTGTCTCAGCCTCTTCTGTTCTCTGTAAGCTGTTGTATATTGTTCTGAGATTTAATACAATTCGTATGCTATATCTAAACAGAAATATAAAGAATATAATTCTGTATCCTTATAACTGTACTATTATCTAGCTTTCCTCTCTCTAACATGTCCACAAAGGAGAGAATAATTGCAATGTCCCCTCTTGCCACCTATCCAAGTTCTACTGATCCTTTAAGGTCTAGCTCAGATTGCATCTACTCATACCTTTCCTTACTGCTACTTGACCTACTGATTTCTATCGCCTCTAAGCTCTTCTATTATTCATTGTCTTTACCATTTATTTGTCATTTATTGACCAGGGGGTAGGATAGTTGCCAAAGCATACACTGTGGAGCACTTAGAGCTTGGCCAAACATCAAAGACTCTAAGGTCATCCACTGCATCCCAAGCCATTGCCAGTCATCCTGACTCTTGTCCTGCAACTAGACTTAGATGACTCTGGAGAGAGAGTGAGGCTAATGATTCTGTACAATTCTGCCTCACTGAGATCTAGTTCACTAGCAAGTCAAGACATTACCCCACAATGTTATTGGTTCTCTTCAAAAGGAAGGACAAACAACAACAACTGTCTATTAACTTGTTTTGTTAATGTTTTTAACTTGACTTTAGCATAAAATTAGAATATCACAAGTTGAGGAACCCATTGGGGAGACATTTTGTGGGAGAAGACTACATTCTCCTACCATGGGCCAAAGCAGTCTTTCTCCATTAGCCAAGGAAATGGATTGCATCTTTTTAAGACTATCAGACTGAGATAATCTCTTTCTCTTTTTTTGGCAGTGTCCTGGAGGTATGTGTGTGAAAATCCAGTTTATTCAAAGCATAAGAACTGAGCTGACCATAGGAAGTGGAGGGGGAAGGTAAATACTTTGTTAATTGATCACTCAGAACCCTCACAATTTTCTTACTTCTAGCATAGATCTACTCTCTGTGAACTTGAGGTAGCCCATCTACTTCTCCACTCATTGTTCTCCTTAGTGCCATATCTACTTGATCTGTAAGAATTTAAGATAATGTGATATTAGGGTTCACATGTAGTGATCCTAATATCTTGAATAAAATAAATAATTTGTTGCAATAAAATTTGCAAATCTTTTTCATTTTTTCTTTTGTTTGTATTCCTCTTTCCATTTTTCCCCTTGAATTTACTTGGAATGATTGATTAGTTGGATAACTTGCCAAACTGTCTTTAAACTATTTTTACCCTCTACTGCTTCTCTTTGCTCTATAAAATATTGATATTCATAATAATAACACATCCCTCTTCTTTGTAAAAATTTGCTGATAATTTATGTTTTAAACAACATTACCTTTATCAACCACCTCCATTTACTAAGTAAATCAAGTGTTTTCTGACTTAGGGGCTCTTTTAGTCTTCTTGTATCAAATAATTTATGGTTTAACTTTGGATGAAATTACTATGCTGGAGTCGATGGAATTTCTGTTTCTATTTCTTATTTTTGTTTTACAGTAGTGTGTTTAAATAATTCTGCATTCAATCTTCTTAATTGCATGTTGTATCCTTTTTCATTGCTATTTTTTGTTCTTGTTTATAAATTCTGATCTTAGCTGTGAATAGTCTATGGATCTGATTGTACATAGACAACTGATTCAAGGATATATGTTTTCTGCTGTGATTTAGAATGTAACCAGTCTCATTCTTTGTGTTAGAGGATGAAGAATGCTTGTTTTCCAGATCATGATATTAAGTTGGATGGACAACCTTTAGAGCTTATCCTTGTGTACATATACCTTAGAGAGATTCTGCAAATGGACAATAAACTGGGCTGGATTGTCACTGGGAAATCACACAATTCTTTTAATGATCACAAGCTTCCTCCAGAAACAAAAGATTTATCTTTTTAATATTTATTATATTCCCTGTGATGTTGTTTGGCTGTGAGACATGGAGTACGATAGTCTCTGAAAAATTAATGCTGGGGATCAAGGGCAAAGGTGAGGCACAGGCTGGGTATGAGCAGACTTTAACACATTGTGAATGAGGAATTATGTGGGAGAAAAATGTCTGGGGGGAGGGGAAGATGAGCTGATTACATAGTGGGAGCAAGGAACAAAGTGAAGGATCACCAGAATACTCCACTAGTAGCTATTCAATATAAAGAGACTTTCTGGACAGCCTCTTCCCCATATTGAGTGGACTCCCTATTTTGAATTTATAAAATTTCATGAATGAGTATCAGATGGGATTGGTAGGCATGAATTTGTCACATTTTTCATACTGGGAGTAAATAATTGCATTGATGAGATCATAGATCCCCAGGAATATTATATTTTGAAAATTGACTCTGTTGGATATGAGGTAGAATCACAGAATTGCTTAAATTTGCATTTTTCTAATTAGCCCTATGAACTATCTGCTTAGACACTTAGGTTTATTTTCAATTAAGAAAAGATTCTTTTCTTATAAATTTGAATCAGTTCCCATAGTAGTGACCCATGGATCTCCTCTTGCCACTTTGTGGAAGCCTTTACCAAACCCTCTTAATTCTAGTGCCTTCTCTCTATTATTATTGTTTATGTGTCCCACAGAGAGCTTGTATATTGTTGTTTACTGGTCTTTTCTGTTAGATTATGGATTTCTTGAGGGAGTTTCTTTTGTCTTTTTTCCCCCCTAATAACACAGTACATGGCACATAGTAGGTTCTTAATAAATGCTTATTGACCATGTTTAACATCTTTTATCAAATATTTAAATAAAGAAATAGATGGAATTTTTCTCATATTTTTGGATGGCATGAAACTGAGAGTGATGAATGATATATTTTGAATGACAACATACAAAAATATCATAACAGGCAAGAACATCATGAGATGAAATTTAACAAACAAAAAGGAAGTCCTGAATATGGGTTAAAAACCTCAATTTGTTGAATGCATGATGAAGATGTTAAGATTTGGGAGTTGTAGTAGACTGTAACCTCAAGGTGACTCAAAGATATGACAATGAAGCCAGAGAAAGTTATTTCAACCTTAGACTTCATTAACATATGCATAGAGTGCAGGACATGGAAGGTGATGGGTTTTTCTGGATGCTGCCCTGGTCAGACTATATCCACAGTGCTATGATCAGATTTGAGAGTTACATTTTAGGAAATTAGAGAGCAAATAGAAGAGGGTAATCAGGAAGGTGAAGGGCTTAGAGACCAGGCCAGTTGAGGACTGAATGAAGGTCTGTTATATGACTCATGGCAAGTCAGTCTCCAAGTGCTCTAAGTGACTTTTAAAGTCTGGAAGTTGTAGAGAAGGTACTGATTTGTATTGGTAGAGGGAATTTTCTCACTCATTTTCTACCCAACTGAAATCATAGGTCTATTGTTATTCTTAGCAATACAATCTCAGAGACTCATGATGAAAAATGAAATCTACCTCTTTTCTTCCTTCCTTCCTTCCTTCCTTCCTTCCTTCCTTTCTTCCTTCCTTCCTTCCTTCCTTCCTTCCTTCCTTCCTTCCTTCCTTCATTCCTTCCTTCCTTCCTTCCTTCCTTCCTTCCTTCCTTCCTTCCTTCCTTCCTTCCTTCCTTCCTTCCTTCCTTCCTTCCTTCCCTTCCTTCCTTTCCTTCCTTCCTTCCTTTCCCCCTCCTCTCCTTCTTCCCCTTCTATCTCCTCCTCCTTCTTCCACAAAATTACTAATAGGGAAAAATGTTTTACATGATTTTACATGTAAAATCTATATCAGATTGCTTGCCATCTTATGGAGGCAGAAAGATTGAGGAGGATTGAGGAAGGCAGGGTGTGAAGAAGGGAGATAATTTGGAATGCAAAGCCAACCCCCTCCACCCATGTTAAAATTGTCTTTACATGTAATTGTGGGGGAAATAAAATATAAAAAACAACAGTTCTAGTTTATGCCCCTTCCTGATTTTTTCCAATGTAGTTTAAAAGTGGTTATTCTTTTTTTAAGGCTGCTTTTTTATTCTTTATATAAGACAATAGATGTTCTTAATTTATTTGGTTTTACAACAATTTATATTATCAGCCACAAACTGAATACATGTATTCCTGTAATAGGAATTTAGATACTTTTCTTAGAAATCAATGTACAACATTTGTTCTTGCATGAACAGAAGACAAAATAATTTCCTAATGAGTTCATATATCTTTCAGAATATATGAAGGATTAACAACAAATTATAGAAAAAAAGGATTGGTTGAAGAAATTGGAGACATCTGCCAAGAGAATGGACGATTCATGGGATCATGCTTATTGTCTTCAAATGTTTTAAAAGAGCTTTTATTATGGAAGAGGGATTAGAATTGCAATTTCTGGCCCAGGAGCATGAAACTAGGAGTAATGGGAAGCTGTTGCAGAAAGTCAGATTTAGGTTTGTTGTAAAGAAAAAAAAAACACCTTTCTAACCATTAGAACTAGGTTTTAAAGTCTTTAAGGAAGACCTGAATGACCACTTGTTGGGATTTGGGAGAAAAGATTTTTAGTCAGGTACATTTTGGATTGATTGCCCTCTCTATTCCCTTATAGTTCTGAGAGTCTGTGATTCAGTTATTCAAGACTGGTGTGGAGTGGGGAAAGAGATGGTATGAATAAAGGCTGAATACACATGCGAAATACAGAGAAAAAATAGCGCTGCCAACTAAATCAAAAAGTCCCTCTGCCACTATGGTTCTCAAAGCTATAACTTTGTTCTCATATCCTGAATTTCTAAGCATCACACAAAATCAAACCCAATGCCCCTAGTCTCAACTGCATTCTGTTCTGTGCCCAATGATATTCTGGTATCTATTGAGACACAGAAGTGACCACTACAGGATTACAAGTACAAGTTCTAAAAAAAATTCAGCTGAAACTCATTATCTATTCACTTCAAGAATTACTATGCTTTACCCCCTTCCTTTGAAGCTCATCAGACAACATAAACAAAACCAAACCCCAGGCTTTACAAGCTGATTTTTTGAAGGAAAAGATACAAAGCATTCAGCCTGAGTTTTTATTCCCACATCTGGAAAGAAGGAAAAAATGGAATCCAAGGCAACTCAGGATAGGAAGAGGAAGAGAAAAGAAATCCTCTTCCAGAAGGTGTTGTGAGCTTCAAATAAGATAATGGATATAAAGCACTTTGCAAATCTTGAGTGTAATCTAAGTGCAAGTTTTTATCATCATCATCATCATCATCATCATCATCATCATCATCATCATCATCATCATCATCATCATCATCATCATCATCATCATTCTAGAGTCACCAGGCTTCCAATTTGGTGAAGACTCCTTTCCCTAAGCCTTCTATCACACTTTTATTGAGCTCAAACAACGATATAGAATAATATTGACCCTTGTCAATTTAATAATGAGGCTACGGTGGGAGAGAAATGTTTCCACATTCCTTTTAAGTTTAATCTGTCTTATCACATTCTTAAGTCTAGATAAACATCAAAATAATAAACCAAACCCTGATTTGTAGCAACTACCAGTTTCTCAGGTGTAGATACTTAATGCTGGAACTTTAACAATGGCTCTGAGAGCTGGTTAGAAGTGTTTCCAGGACATTCTAGTATAGAATTTCCTGATTTATGCATGCCCTAAATTGATAAAAGTGGTACTTCTTCACTCCTACACATGATTTTCCTTTATCTGAAGTGCCTGCCCATCCCTTCTCTTTCTATCTCCACTGACTTTTCTTAGTTCTTTTTTCCAAGTCTAGCTCCAGGTCTATTTCTTCCACCATTCCAGTTCTTGTTGATTCCTTTTTGAGATTCTACTAGCCCTTGGATCATTTCTAAGTGATATTTAGGGTCCCTTCCAATTTTGAATGTAGGAGCTATGAATCTCGATGGCTCAATAACACTAGTGTATTGATTATTGATATTTTCCCCCAGGAGGGAATCAGGATTGGGTCTAGTGGACCTAGTCTTCTTGGGAGGGAGAAAAGGAAAGAATGACATATAAACTCAGGTCTAAAAATCTCTGTCTAATGGATCTGTTCATCTCCAAAGGTTCTGACTCTACTAGTTGTAAAAAAAAAAGCCAAAGAGGTTTAGGTTGGGGCAGATGGGAATGGGAATGTTAGGCCAACAGGTATCATATGTGTTACTTTGACCCATGCTTTCTAGAAACAATATCATTATTAGCAGAATAGTTACATTAGTGCTTAAAAAAACAACAACATTAACTCCTGGAAGGCCAAGGTCAAGCCTCTAAGCTGTATATTTATATTCTCCCTCTTTAGTACCTATAATGTCAGGCAGACATATGGTGAAGAATCCATTAAAAATTTGTTGTATTGAAAGGAATAGGATAGAGATGTGGGAATGATTTTCTATCTCCCAGATGTCAAGCAACAATATACATGACTATATTAGAAAATGAGAGGAGAGAGTGGAAGCTGGTATATCTCTTTGAATAGTCAAATATCTGCTTACCTCATGGAACCAAATTGAGTTAATTAATTAATAAGTTCTGGAAGATAGAACCTTTGATAAAAGACTGAAAAAGGGAGATCACCTTAGCCTAAGGTAGAGAAATAAAGGAGTATCTTCAAGAAGGCAAACAATTACACAGAGGCTAGGCTCCTTTATCCTGAGTTTGGCTTCCTGAGCATAAGATCCAGTAGATCTTAAAGAATCATTTATCTGGAATGATTTATGTATAAAATCATTGGAAACCCTTTTACGCTCCCTACCATTCGGTGATAGAAACAGAACATTTAGAAATGCTGTCTTCACTGAAACTTAATTGAAGAAATAATTCATATGCCCAGATCTACTTGCAGATTCTCTCATAGAGTCCTGTTTTACTTCAGTCCAACTTCAGGGTTCCATTGAGCACAATTTGATAATCCCTCTTCTAGAGCTTGCTTACGGAGGGATTCAGTGCCAAGGAAGAGCAGGAAATTCGTTCCAGAATGGGTTCTTACTGGCCATAGTTTTCCTGACTCCACTCATGAGCTGTGTCATCCTCCTGGAGGGAGAATGAAAACCTGAGGGTCAATCATGGGAAACTACTTCATCATCCATTTGAAAATGATTGTTTTACTACCAGTAATCCTTTTCATAATAATTTTTGATGTTGATGAACTCATTTGGTATAGGAATGGATGTCATCAGCACTTTCAGTAAATTTTTTCCAACTTCAATTTTTCATTCATTCATTAATTGGCACAGGGTTTCTCCCCTCCCCCTCCTCAAATACAGGCTGAGAAAAGTATTAAGAGAAATGTTGTTAAGATTTATAGCAACAGCATTTGACCTACTTTGTAACAACAACATTTTGAGTAGGAAAGAAGCCCAGATTTCAAATATCTATTTTCTTTTTGTTTAAATCCTTTGCTCTGTGACTGAGAAGTGCCAAAGATAGATATTGTTTTTCCAAAGCTTAGAGAATTTGGGTTTTAGTGGTGGACTGTTAACTAATGGGCATGATTCCCCCTTGGTAATCAGTTTCAAAGCCAACACAAAAAGAAAATCATTTATAGCTAAATGAAGAGAGCAATGCTAATTCTGACTTCATTAAAACACCTCAGTGTTTGCCAGCTAGAAGCAACAAAATTGGAAGGATAAATATTTTATTTTTTTCTGTGAATTAAAAAGAGCAAAGGGATGTCTTCTCATGAATAAATATATTACATGATGGTGTTCCTAGAAATTTTTAAGAGCCCTTAAAAACTCCTGACAAATGACTTTCCTTTTCTGAAACAGATTGCTCCAAAGTGAGGCAATTGGTCCATTAGCCTAACCACTGGAAAGGAACTTTAAGATTCAGTTAATTTTTAAAGTTGGACTGCCAGAATGAGAAGGAAAATTACTTGGAATTACAAATCAGTAAATGATTTGATTGATGGGCTATGGTAACAGAAAGCCAATCAGCTGACTAATAAGATTAGTGAGATGTTTTCTCAAATACTTGGGACCTCCTTTATGACTAAGGGTAGAGATGATGTCTTACTCAGCCTTTCTTGATGAAAAGATAGGTTGGATTATGTTACATAAAGGCACAGATTTTTTAAAAAGCCTTCTGAAGTTCAACCATGGTCTGGAATGCTATCAACAATTGAGACATAAGAGGTAATTGTCCTCTTTAGGGACACCTCAAGTTCAAACAGGCTCTAAACTTGTAGGGATGAACAACCTTTGTAGAGAAAGATAGACAGATCCATTCATTAGGTAGAGTTGTTTTAGGACTCAGTTCACAAGCTGCCCTTCTACTTGTTGCCAATCAAGAGATGTTATCCTGTAGGCTATGAGACCTAATCCCTGATTCCTTGTAGAAAAGTCACCAATGAATTCATAAATATTATGAAGAAGGGGCCAAAAAAAATGCCCAGCCATGGAACCAAGTGGGAGTATTTATTCTTAAAAGGGGATAAAACTTGCTGGGACTTGATTGGCATGGGATTCCAAAACCCAAGCTGGACCTCCTATAATGCAGCTTCTAACTTATGGTCATATGTATGTGTCTTTCTTGTTTCCTAACAGTATAAAACACCAATTTACACTTACAGTGGAATCAGGTTCCCCCTTCAAACTTGGTGGATTTTACAAACCCATGCAAGTGTTGCCTGGGAACAAAAACCCAATTTTTCCCACCCGATTTTGAGTTTCTAAAGCTAACATCCCAATACTAGCCAAAGTACAGATTTCATTAGGCAAGAGTTAGGTTAAGGTTTTAAAAAGTTTACGAAAATAACTCAAACCAGTAGAAGCATCTGCTTAAATGATCATGTTATCGAGAGCTTGACAGAATTCCTTTAAGGAGGGAGGCTTTCCTAATGAGTTATTAAATTGGAAGATCAAATAGGTCAGGACACAAGTAAGCTACACTACACAGAGAGATTTCCTAAAAGTTGAAAGCAGTAAAAATACAGAGAAAAAAAGGCATAAAGATCACAACCCCAACAGAATCTGTTTGAGCCATCCAATTCCAGGCAGTCTTGACTATAACCAAACTGACCAGAAATCCAATGAAGGATTGTTGAATATCTAAAACCAATTTTTGAAGTTACCTGGGTGAGTTTCAATAAGTTAGGGTATTATCTGAAATGTTAAAACAACACATTACCTCTTGGCAGTCATGATTAAACCTGAGCAAAAGGTAATCAATAGCTGCCCTATTCTCTAAAATGGCCTATCTCACCTGTCCTTATTCTGTACTTAGAGCAGAGATCAGGGTGGATATAAGATTTATACTCTTAGCCAGGGCATGAGCAAGATTAGGTATAATTATGGATAAGTCCTTCATGCCAACAAGAGAGGAGGCTAAAGAAACATACTTAGGACTTCTGGGGGTGGAGCCAAGATGGAGGAGTAAGTAGAGTAGCAGCACAGTTTCACCATGAAAATCCTCTCTGACAAAGATTAAAATATTTCCATAAAACTAATACAGGAGTGAAAGAACCAAGAAGGAAACATAGTGAAACAACCTTCAAGGAAAGAAAAACCCAAAAGGTAGGCAGACACCATCTGGGGAACTGAGGTGAGAGGAGAACAGAGCTAGCAGGAGGCTATATAGCAGGGAGTGAAGAGTAAGCCAAGAGCAAAACACAACCCTATTCCACACCTGCTGTCACAGGTTCTGAACTTAAGCCTTAATTAACAGTCAGACCCTGATATCCTATCTGGGCAAATATTGATCCAAGCCAATCCATTACCCTTGAAATTTCAAACCTGTGGAGAAGTCCAGAGTCCCAACCCAGGGCAATCTGGGCTGAAGGGGCCTGATCCATGTGGGCCCAGAGCAAAGCCAGGAATCCCAGTCTGGGCTTAGGATGAGGACATAATCCATGGTTTGGGGGAAGGACACAGTTCTCAGGGGGAGCCCCCATCTTTTTGCCCCAAACTAAGGGTGGAACTCCAGGACAGGGTAATCAAGGGTATGCCTGATCAAATCAAGAACACCTTGAGACCAAAAACTTGAGCCTAGATAGAATTTTATTAGCTTCTGACCTGATCAAGTTCAGATTGAGATAAAAAACTTACACCCAAGCCTGAGGAAAGTCTTTAAGCTATCAACATATCAAGTGTCAATTGAATCAGCAGGGAGAAGGGGCTCTCACAGCTCTCAGCCTTCAGACCACCTGGTAAACTAATAACAACTCAGAAAATAAACTGGAAATAGCATCAAGAAAGGATTGAAGTTTAAGAGGGTACCCTAACTTCCCAGAAAACAGAGTCTACCTACAATTAGATAGGAGAAATGAGAAAACAATGAAAAAAGCTCCTAAAGAAGTTTTATGGCAACAGAGAAAGGTACAGACACAGAAGGGGGCAGCAAAAGCAAAAGAAACACATGCAAAGTCGAAAAGAAAATTATGGATTGGACACAGAGTCTGGAAGAGCTCAAAAAAAGACTTTAAAAACCAATTAAGAGGCAGAGGAAAAGTGGGGAAGAGAAATGAAAGTGGTGCAAGAAGAAATGAAAGTGATGCAAGGAGAAAGGAATGTGATGTAAGAAGAAAGGAAAGCAATGCAAGAAGAAATGGGCCAATTGAAAAAGGAGAATCAAAAACTGACAGAGGAAAAGCAGGACTTAAAAATAAGAATTGACCATCTAGAAACAATAAAACAGAATCAAAGGAATGAAAAAACAGGAAAACATCAAATATCTTACTGAAAAAACAACAGACCAAAAATACATCTAGAAGAGACAGTTTGAGAATTATTGGACTACCTGAAAGCCATGATGAATAAAAAAACCTTGGAAATCATATTATAAGAAATTATCAAAGAAACCCTTGAACAAGAAAATAAACTCGAAATTGAAAGAATTCACAGATCAACTCTAGAAAGAAATGCTCAGTTGACAACTTCCAGAAATGGAATAACTAAATTCAAGAACCACCAAGCCAAGGAAAAAATACTTCAAAGAGCCAGAAAGATACCATGTAGCTACAATCAGGATCACACAGAACCTAGTGGCTTCTACATTAAGGGATTGAAAGGCATGGAATATGATATTCAGGAAAGCAAAAGATTTGGATTTACAAACTAGAGTCACCTATCCAGCAAAACTGAATATATTTTTTCAGGGGAAAAAATGGTCATTCAATAAGATAGAAGATTTTCAAGCATTCCTGAGTAATAAGCCAAACCAAAACAAAAAAAGGTGTATTCCTTTTTATCCCTATTTATTTTTCTCCATATGTCTATTAATTCTAATTTTTCTAAGATTTCATTCACTTCTTTTACCTCTTTCTTATTTATTTTTTGATTTGATTTATCTAAATTTGATAATGGTTGGTTTAAGTCTCCCACTAGTATGGTTTTATTGTCTATTTCTTCCTTCAATTCGCCTAGTTTCTCCATTAGAAATTTGGGTGCTATATTATTTGGTGCATACATGTTGATTAATGACATTTCCTCGTTGTCTAGAGTCCCTTTTAACAAAATATAATTACCTTCCCTATCCCTTTTGATCAGGTCTATTTTTGCATTGGCTTTATCAGATATCATGATTACCACTCCTGCCTTCTTTCTATCAGTTGAGGCCCAGAAGGTCTTACTCCATCCTTTAATTCTGACCTTGTGGGTGTCAACCTGCCTCATGTGTGTTTCTTGAAGACAACATATGGTAGGGTTTTGGATTCTAATCCATTCTGCTATTCGTCTACGTTTTATGGGTGAGTTCATCCCATTCACATTCAAAGTTATGATTGTCATTTGTGGACTCCCTGGCATTTTGATTGCCTTCCCTAATTCTAACCTTTTCTTCTTCGGCTCTACCTTTTAGTCCAGTGATTTACTTTGAATCAGTGCCCCTTGTCCCCTCCCTTGATGTTTCCCTTTTTAGTCCCTCCCTTTTTGTTCCCTCCCCCTCCCCCCTCTCTTTCCCTCCCTTTTTGTTCTCCCTCTCCCCCTCCCCCCCCTTGGTTTTCCCTTCTCCTTACCCTTGTTGGGTAAGATAGAATTCAAGATCCCAATGGATCTGGATGTTTTTCCCTCTCAGAGTTGATTTCCCTGAGATTGAGGTTTAAGTAACCCCCACCCCCTCTCTTCCTCTCCTTCTTATAGGAGTTTTCTTCCCCTCCCCTTCCCATGTGAATCTTTGTGTGAGAACGATTATTCTATTTGGTCTTTCTTTACCCCCTATTTATACATTACATTTTCCCCACATATTATCATACATAGATTGATATAAATGTGGTCCTTATAGAAGAGAGTTTGAGTAAAAGAAGAAGATAACATTTTTCCCCTTTCCTTAATATTTACCTTTTCAGGTATTCCTTGCTCTTTGATTTTCGGTATCAAACTTTCCACAGAGCTCTGGTCTTTTCTTTGCAAAAAGTTGGAAGTCTTCTATTTTGTTGAATGCCCATACTTTCCCCTGGAAGTATATAGTCAGTTTTGCTGGGTAGCTGATTCTTGGTTGGAGACCCAGCTCTCTTGCCTTTCTGAAGATCATGTTCCATGCCTTACGATCATTCAGAGTAGAACTTGCAAGGTCTTGTGTGACCCTGATTGGCATTCCTTTATATCTAAATTGTCTTTTTCTGGCTTCCTGTAGGATTTTTTCTTTTGTTTGATAGCTTTGGAATTTGGCAATTACATTCCTGGGAGTTGTCTTTTGGGGGTTTAGTGTAGAAGGTGTTCTGTGAGCTCTGTCAGTGGCTGTATTGCCCCCTTGTTCTAGAATCTCTGGGCAATTTTCTTTGATTATATCTTGTATCACCATGTCCAGTTTGGTGTTTATTTCTGGCTTTTCTGGGAGTCCAATTATTCTTAAATTATCTCTTCTCCCTCTATTTTCCAGATCTATCACCTTGTCGGTGAGATATTTTATGTTCTCTTCTAATTTCTTGGTATTTTGGCTTTGCTTTATTAGTTCTTGCTTTAAAGCCTGGTTTTCTTTTACAGTTTGGTCAAACTGGTTTTGTAGATGCATGAATTTCTTTTGCATTATTTCCCACTTTTCCTCCCAGAGGGCTTCCATCTTTTTGGTCATTTCTGATTCAAATTCTTCATGGGTTTGTGGAGAGTTTCTATTTCCTTTGGAAGATTTTGGAGAATTTTCTTGTATATCTTCTTCTATCTGCTCTGTATTTTGTATTTTGGCTCCATAGAATGTGTCCAAAGTCGCCCCTTTCTTCTTATTTTTCTTGGTATTTTGGGGCTTCTGTGCTTCTGTGGAGTTTGTCATCTCTGAATGTGGAGGATTAGCTTTTCTTATCTCTGGTGATCCGAGGCTTTAGTCCTGGGCAGATGTTGGTTCTAAGAGCTTTCCCTGGGTTAAACTGAATATGCCTCACTGGAGCTGGAATGGAAGGGTCGGACCACGAGGCCACACTCTCCCCCCAGCTCGCTTTCAGGAAGTTGCCTTCAGAATCGCTGGCCGTGAGGCTGTTTCGTCGGCCTGCGGGGGGGATGGGCTGCAGCTTTCCCAAGCTCTAGGCAAGGACTTTCACTGAGACTTGGATAGCAGGATCCAGCCCGTGAGGCTGTCTTGCCCGCCCTGAGGGTTGCTGTTGTTTAGACCAGCTCTCTGCAGCGGAAGCCCCAGGCAGTAACTTTCACTGGGACTGGGGTAGAAGGCCCTGAGGGTTCTGCTCTCTGAGCCTGGCCGGGCTGCGGCTTCCGGGAGCCTTGGACTCTGTGCTCCTACCCCTGAGGTCCAAGTGATCTCGGGTTCTGGCTTTTGAGGGGAGCCGTACCTTTTGAACCGGGTCCAGGTCCAGGAGGAGGGTTCCCAGGGTCTGTGCTGTTGATCGTTTTGAATTTCGGCGCCTTAGGAGCTTTTGGTTTGAGATCGGTCGGGAAGGGTTTTCAGGAGATCTGAGCTTTAGCTTTCTCTAAGCCGCCATCTTAACCGGAAGTCCCAAAACAAAAAAAAAAGGAAAAAATTTAAAAAAAGAATGGTACTTAGCATTGGAAGGGATATTGAATTCTTTTTTTTTCCTTTCAAACATTATTTTATTTGGTCATTTTCAAACATTATTCATTAGAAACAAAGATCATTTTCTTTTCCTCTTTCCCCTCCCACTACCCCCCCCCATTGGCAAAGTGTGATTCCTCTGGGTATCACATGTATCCTCAATTCGAACTCATTTCCTTGACTTCATTCTTACTACTCTTAGTTAGTGGTAAGGAGCTCCTTTCCTGCCTAAACGCTGATATGGTGGCATTGGGACCTCTATTGGTTTATGGGAGAAAGATTAATATGACTCTTTTTAGGACACAGTGTCCCCCAGTATTTTTTTTTGTTTTATTTGTATTTTATTAAATTCTCTCCAGACAGAGCACTTTCTTATTGATTGTAATCATTGCTTCTCATCTCTTCTTTAAGGTTTTTCCTTTAGTTCCACCACTTCCCTCAGTACTGTTTATTATTACTGAGGTGTAAGCTATCCTACTATCCTACTGTACAGGAAGAACCTTACTATAAGAAGATAAATGTGAGCACAGGAAAAGAAGACCACAATACAACTTATGTCCTTATTAATATGGTTGAGACTTGGTATTAAACAATTCACAAATTCAATACACAGTTCACATAGCTCACTTTGGTCAGAAGAAACAACCATTGTTCCATCTAATGTCTTTTAATGGAGCTTAAAAAATAGAAATTTCTAAAGGGACAATTATATCAAAGTCAAAAAAAGGTAGAGTGTCTAATCAGCTCATTAGAGGTAGGAGTTCACATTGTCATGACGTCACTTGCCAACAATCCTTGTAGACAAAAGTTATTACTGTTTAAATGCTATAAGACAACATGACCCATATATTTCTTTTCAGGAAAGGCAATTGTTCACTTATAGTAAAGCTTTTTCTCTACTTGGATGAAACATGTTACAATGACAACAACTATCTTAATGGGAGCCATGATGAGTAACTGAGCTATTAATCAGAGGGCACCTTTACAGAGAGTCTACCTACAGCATTAGTACTTCATGCTCCTTAGAACAACCTTCCTATTCATAGTCTTTGGGAGAATCAGTCTCCAGAGGAATGCATTGTTTATTTCCCTTTGTCTAGTCTCCATCCAATGCTATATTCACCACTCTAATTAGGTTCCAAACCTGCACTCTAATTTTAGGTGCTTGGCTTACTGGAGGACTCATCTCAGGAAGAGGGATTCTCCCTTTCCTTTGCCACAGGTTAGGAGAGTGGTGGGTCTTGTCTTCTGACTGCAAGCTCAAAAAATATGGTGTAATATTGTTGGGGTTATATTAGATTTTTAAAATAGTAATTGTCATGTACCTAGTTGAGTCTTCCTTGTATCTTAACAGCAGCATGGGTAGTAAGAATCACCTGGACTGATTGAGACCAGTGGGGCTTAAGACTATGCTTCCTTTGGAACTGCTTGAAGTAGACCTGGTCTTCTGGATTCTGGGAGTGGTGTACTTCTATAGGAGCCTGGGGTTGAGGAGTTATCACTATAGATTGTGGGTATCCTTAAAAGTAGCCTGTAAAACAGAGAAGTAGGACAGCAAAGAGTCATTATCTAATACCAAACTGTTCAAGGGAGTCTTATGTAGTTTCTTTCTTTTTTTTTTTTTGAAAAATTTATTTAGTCAATTTAGAACATTATTCATTGATTATAAGAATCATATTCTTTCTTTCCCTACCCTCCCCCCACCCCTTCCCATAGCTGACTCACAATTCCACTGGGTTTTATATGTGTCCTTGATCAGAACCTATTTCCATGTTGTTGATGTTTGTACTAGGATGATCATTTAGAGTCTCCATCCCAGATCATATCCCCCTCAACCCATGTAATCAAACACTTGTTTTTCTTCTGTGTTTCTACTCCCAGTTTTTTCTCTGAATGTGGATAGTGTTCTTTCTCATAAATCCCTCTGGGTTGTTCAGGATCACTGCATTGCCATTAATGGAGAAGTCCATTACATTCCATTGTACTACAGTGTATCAGTCTCTGTGGACAGTGTTCTCCTGCTTCTGCTCCTCCTACTCTATATCGGTTCCTGGAGGTCATTCCAGTTCACATGGAATTCCTCCAGTTTATTATTCCTTTGAGCACAATAGTATTCCATCACCAACATATAGCACAATTTGTTCAGCCATTCCCCAATTGGAGGGCATTCCCTCATTTTCCAATTTTTTGCCACCACAAAGAGCGCAGCTATGAATCTTTTTGCACAGATCTTTTTTCTTACTATCTCTTTGGGGCATAAACCCAGCAGTGCTATGACTGGATTAAAGGGCAGACAGTCTTTTAGTGCCCTTTGGGCATAGTTCCAAATTGCCCTCCAGAATTGTTGGATCAATTCACAACTCCACCAGCAGTGCATTAATGTTGAATGATTAGACCTTTGTCAGAGATTTATTTATGAAGATTTTCCCCAGTTTGTTGCTTCCCTTCTAATCTTGGTTGCATTGGTTTTGTTTGTACAAAATTCTTTTAATTTAATGTAATCAAAATTATTTATTTTACATTTTGTTACTTTTTCTAACTCTTGCTTGGTCTTAAAATCTTTCCTTTCCCAAAGATCTGACATGTATACTATTCTGTGTTCATCTAATTTACTTATAGTTTGCTTCTTTATATTCAAGTCATTCACCCATTCTGAGTTTATCTTGGTGTATGTAGGGTGTGAGATGTTGATCCAAACCTAATCTCTCCCATACTGTCTTCCAATTTTCCCAGCAGTTTTTATCAAATATCTTCTGCATTTTCAAAGCCCTTCCAAAGAGTATTTCATGGGGATATAGTTCCATTTTTTTCTGTTGGCTCTAAGGAAACACTGTTCAGTCACATATTTTAGATCATTTTGTTTAATATTCTGGTTTTTCCTTTTGTTTTCTCCTGGTGACTCAGGGTAGTGTCTACAGTACAACTTCTGGTTTGTGTTCAGGCATTTTTATACCTGGGAAACAATTTGACCTGTAAAATATGTCCCCCTTTCTGAATTTATAAGCAATGAGACTTCAAATCTGGGGATGAGTTCCATGAATAATTTCTTTGTGACAGTGGTGGTATCTGCCTTTCTGCATGGAAATGTTTCTATCTCTTCTGAGAATTTGTCTCCCACAACTATGATGTATTTATACCCTTCCCTAGGAAAAAGTTCAATGGAATCCATCTGGATTTTAACAAAGAATTCTGAGGGTAAAGAATGTGTTTCTGGGATGGTATTAATTCTAACCCATAGATTGTACTATATGTAAATAAAATATTATTATCAGACTAATTTAGCTGCTTGTGTGACTCTTGCAGTCTTCCAATCCCTTAAAATCTCCTCTAATACTCCTCTTTGGTTCATATGCACCACAAGGTGGACAGTATGAACCCAGAAGTGGTGAAGAGCTTCAGAATCACTAGGCAGCCTTGTTTAGTGATTAGGGGAGAAATGAAGCTTCCTCCAAGATGTTTACTTGGTCTCAGAGGTCTTGGTCAGCCACAATGCCTCTAAATGTCAATTGTCTCCCAGTAAGGTGGAGGATGGCTAGGTATCCCAGGAACAGTGGCAACAGGAACCCAAAAAGAGAAACAGTCAGAGTGATCATGGTACATAAATTAATTCAGAAGGAACACCACATTTTGGGAAATCTATAAAAGTAATGGGAAAGTTCTCTCTTTACTTCCTTGAATTTCTTTCACCTATCTAGTACCCTTATATCTAAGTAAAAGCTTATAAGCATCCAGGAATCACTCTTATAATCTATACTTTCTGAGATCTCCATTTTTGGAGGGGTAGATGGCCCTGGGGAGAGAATAATTTTTTCCCCATTCTGATCACAGATTCAGGAAGTCTTCAAGTAGTGGGAGAAAATCTTTAGAGAGTATTGTATAGAAAAGACAAAGAGCTGTGGCGCTTGGAGTGGATGCTTCATAGTCTTAACTGGCAACTGATAATAGCAACATTGAAGCCGTCAATTGAATTTTTAAGCTAGTCACTTCTTTCAGCATCCTCTCATATGCCTCATAGATTCAAAAAATAGACTGTTTTCTTTTTAGTTTTCATTTCATACCAGAGGAAATAGGCATCCATTTGGTGGGAATGTTTTATCTCAATTGCTCTTCTCAGATAACCTAATTTCTGAAAGTCAAAGGAGTCTTCCCCAAGGAACTATAAAGTTGCATCATCTCTAGTATGAAAATGCCACTGTGAAAGATATTTCACAGAGGGTGGGCCATAAAGCTCAATATCTTATCTGTGGGTATTCCCAGGGAGATCTTAAAGCTAAATTGACCAAGACACAAAACAAGATGTAAGGTAAGACACAAGTCAAGAAACAAGACAAAGATTTTCCTGAAAAGTTCATAAAGAAGATAGAAAAGAAGAAAGAATATTTATTGTTGGATTATGAATGTTTGGCCCATGAATGCTCAACCCTAATCAACAGATTATTTGGTTAATGTACACTCAAGCTTCCCTCATTCATCTGGGGTCATACTAAGCGAATGAGTGTAAGATTGATGTTAGGTGATCCATTAGTCAAAGTCACACATTCAACTAAACATTATCAGGACATCAAAGTGTAACAAAAATTTTTGTTTAAAAAGATTTGCTCCTGACAAGTCACAGTCCAACTGGTAGCCCTTGAGTTTGAGTCCTGGATCACAGTGTCAGACTCATTAGGATATCAGTGTAGATGACACCAATATATAATGACAAATCAGATATCCAGATTATTTTCTAATAGTAATAGGATGATTGAGAAAAGAAAAGAAGAAAGGGAGGGAGAGAGAAAATGAGAGTGTGAGAGAGAGAGAGAGAGAGAAAGAGAGACAGAGAGAGAGAGACAGAGACAGAGACAAACAGACACACACACACACACAGATCTGTTGGATAACTGCACAAAATTAACAGCAGAGCTGTCCCCAGAGAACTTGATTGATCAATTCTAGGGGACTACCAATTTTCCTCTAAGAGTGGTTAAGCTAGTTCTAACCCTACCTCCAGTAGCCAAGGTCAAGATGACAAACAACCTCCTAGCATTTTGGAGACCCAGAGACTTCAGTCCTAAAACTGAATCTGAAGCCAGTGCCAACTTGATAATGTTCTATCCCAAACACCGGAGTACTCACCCAGTTCTTGCCATGCTGGTTGATCTCCTCTAGCTTGATTCTACCTTTTAGGTTGACCATCAGGAATCCTATTTCTGGCACTATAAATCTGTTGGTTAAGAATAAAACCTATAACTGAAGAAATTTAAGAAGTTTATTAAGTTATTTAGCAGAAGAGAGAGCAGAAGTAGGTGATTTACGCCATCAAATCTCTAGGGGTTACCGCATTATATAAGTTATAAATAAAGGGGCAGCCATTTGATTGATTGGCACATAATGAGTTTCCAAAGAAGGCACATAGATTAAATTTCACATATATTAACTAAAATGCATTTGTCAGACAATTTGAAATTCCAACATCAATCTTTATATCCCTTAAAGTTTTATGGGATTTGTATGACCTAAGTTAAATATTAAGCTAATATTTCCTCTAGGCAATACAGATCTTGCCATGCAATACCATAATCAAACAATGAAATAATGGCTAAATTTACCCTAAAATTCAGTAATTGTTAATTTGCCTGCATAAACCACCACAGTGTGCCAACCAAATGCATTTCCCTATGGAGATGGGTATGGTGGGGTCATATCAACTTAAGCCAAGTAGGTATATTTGTTGAATAATTCTCCTATCCTATAGTTAAGTACACTTCCTTTGATCAACCCCCCAATATATTTTTGTTTATTTTATTAAATATTTCCCAATTATATTAAAAATTAGCATTCATTATTTTTTTGAATTCTAAATTCTCTCCCTTCCCCACGCATAGAGAAAGCAAGCTATATGATATTGATAATACATGTGAAGTCATGCAAAACAAATTTCTATATTATTCATGTTGCAAATGAAACACACAAAAATAAGAAAAATAAAGTACAAAAATATGCTTCAGTCTGTACTCAAGAGTTCATCAATTCTCTCTAAAAGCTGCATAACATTTTCATCATAGTTCCTTTGGAATTGTCTTGGATCATTATTTTGATTACAGTGATGAAGTCTTGATCAGTGTTACAATATTATGGTTATTGTGTACTGCATTTTCTTGGTTCTTTCACTTCACTTTGCATCAGTTCATATAGGTCTTCCAAATTTTTTCCCCCTGAAATGATCCAGCTCATCATTTCTTATAGCACAATAGTATTCCATAATAGTCAGATACCATAACTTATTCAGCTATTCTTTAATTGATGGACAATCCCTCAATTTCCAATTCTTTAGTACCACAAAAGATATCTATATATCTATATCTACATATATATTACATATAGGTCTCTCTCAAAAATCTTTTTGGATATAGACATAGTATTATTGCACGGTCAAAGGTTATGCACAGTTTTGGGCAGAGTTCCAAATGATTATCCAAAATGGTTGGAGGGATTCACAATTCTATCAGTGCATTAATGTACCTATTTTTCTATATACCCTCTAGCATTTGTCCTTTTCCTTTTCTGTCATGATAGCCAATCTGATAGGCTTGAGGTTGTGTCTCAAACTCATTTTAATTTACATTTCTCTAATTAATAGTGATTTAGAACATTTTTATGTGATTTATTTTTTAAACATTTTATTTTTCCAGTAAAATGTAATAATTTTAACATTTTCTGAAATTATAAGATCCAAATTGTTTCCTTTCTTCCCTTCTCTAACCACTCCCTGAGATGGTAAGCAATTTGAGATTGCATGCATGTATGATCATGTAAAATACATTTCCACATTGGTCAAATTGTGAGAGAATACTTATATAAAACCAAAATGCCAAAATAAAAATACACAGAAATAGAAAGAAGTGGAAAATAGTATGCTTTGTTTTGCATTCATACCTCATCAGTTCTTTGAAGATGGATAGTGTTTTTTGTCATGCCCTTTAAAATTATTTTGATCAGCATATTGGTGAGAATAGCTAAGTCTTTTACAGTTGATTATCTTAAAAGATTGTTGTTACTCTACAATATTCTATTGGTTCTGCTTACTTCATTATGCATCAGTTTGTGCAGGTTTTTCTGAAATCATCCTCCTCATCACTTCTCATAGCCAAATAGTATTCCATCACAATAATATATTATTATTTGTTCAGTCATTTTCTAATTGATGCACATTCCCTCAATTTCCAGTTCTTCAACGCCACAAACAATGCTGCTATAAATATATATATATATATATATATATATATATATATATATATATATATATGTTTTGTTTTGTTTTGTTTTGTTTTGTTTTGAGTATAGACTAAGGAGTGATATTTCTGGGTCAGAGGGTATGCACAATTTTGCGCAGAGTTCCAAATAATTCTCTAGAATGGTTGGAGCAATTTACAACATTACCAAACAGTGTATTAATTACCAACACTAATTACAACAATATCAAACAGTGTACTTATTTTTCTATCTGTCCTTTAGGATTTGTTAGTTTCCTTTTTTATCATTCTAGATAATCTGATAGGTTTGAGGTAGCACCCAAAGTTATTTTAATTTATATTTCTCTAATCAATGGTGATTTAGAGCATTTTTATGTGATTTATTGACACCTTTGTTTTCTTCTGAAAATTGTTTATAGTTATTAATCACTTATCAAATGACTCACGCTTGTAAATTTGGCTCATTTCCTTATATATGAGAAATGAGGTCTTTATAAAAGAAATTTGCTATAAGATTTTTCCAGTTTATGGCTTTCCTAGCTTTGCTTATGCAAACCCTTTTAAATTTCAAATGGTCAAAATCATTTTACTTCCGACATTCTTCTCCATCTCTTGTTTGGTCATAAATCCATAGATATGATAAATACATTTCCCCATGCTCCTTTAATTTACTTAAACATCCTTTATGTCTAATTACTTTATCCATTTTGACCATTTTGGCCTATGGTGTGAGATGTTGGTCTATGCCTATTTTCTCACAAAGTGCTCTCCAGGCTTCCCAGCAATTTTTATCAAATATTGATTTCTTGCCCCTAGAGCTTAAGACTTTGAGTTTATCGAACACTAAATGACTATGGACACTTACTACTATGTATTATATATTTAACCTAATCCCTTGATTCACTATTCTATTTCTTAGTCCATTTGAGATTGTTTTCATAATTACTATTTTGTAATACAGTTCGAAATCTTATAGTTCTAGGCTACTTTCCTTCATATTTTCCCCATTGTTTCCTTTGATATTCTTGGCTTTTTTTGGGTTCCAGATAAATTTAATTTTTTTTCTAACTCCATAACATAGTTTTTTGGTAGTTTAACTTATATGGCACTGAATAAGTTAATTATTTCAGGTAGAATTATAGTTTTTATTATGTTGTCTCAACCTATTCATAAGCAATTAATAATTTCTCCAATTGTTTTTCTTTTCTTTCTTTATTTTTTCTTTCTTTCTTTTTTGCTTCAAAAGTATTTTGCAGTTGTGTTCATATAGTCCCTAGGTTTTTTTTGGTAGACAGACTCCTAGTATTGTTTGTGGAGTTTTTTAATGGAATTTCTCTTTCTATCTTCCTGTTAGTTTTTTTAGTGAAGGCAATATACAGAAATTCTAATGATTAATGTTGTTTTAATATCTCCTGTAACTTTGCTAAAGTAGTTAATTATTTCAATTAGTTTTTTAGTTTTATTTGAAAACCATTATCTTATCTGCAAAGAGTAAGAGATTTTTTTTTTCTCATCGAGTATTCTTATTCCTTCCATTTCTTTTTCTGGCCTTTTTGCCATACCTAACACTTTTTACTTCAGTATTGAATAATGGTGATGATGGATATTATTGCTTCACCTCTTATATTACTGGTAAGGCTTCTAGTTCATCTCTATTACAGATAATGCTTGGTCTTGGTTTTATTTAGATACTGCTTATCGTTTTGATAAAAAATTCCATTCATTCCTATACCTTTCAAGTATTTTTAATAGGAATAGATGTTGTATTTTGTCAAAACTTTTTTTCTGCATCTATTGATGTCCTATAGATATATGTTTTTATAATTGATATTATCAATTATGCTTATAGTTTTCCTAATATGAAGTCAACCCTGCATTTCTGTCAGAAATCTGACCTGGTTATAATGAATGTTCTTTGCAATATATTTCTGTAATATCCTTGCTAGTATTTTATTTGAAAATTATACATTGCTATTCATTAGGGAAAATGGATTATAACTTTTCTTTGTTTTGTTCTCCCTTAGGCATCAAAACTATATTCATGTCATAAAAGATATTTGGCAAGACTTTTTTTAATCTATTTTTTTAAGATAGCTTATATAGTATTGGGATTAATTGTTCCTTAATGTTTAGTTGAATTCACTTATAAATAACTCTGATCTGTGAATTTTTTCTTAGGGAGATCATTTATTGTTTGTTCAATTTATTTTTCTAAGAAGGATATTTAAGTATTTTATTTTGTCTTTTGTTAATCTGGGAAATTTAATTTTTGCAAATATTAATCCATTTCCCTTAGGTTGTCAGTTTAATGGTATGTAATTGGGCAAAATAACTCCTAATAATTGCTTTATTTTCATCTTCATTGGCAGTGCATCCACCTTTTTCACTTTTGATACTGGTAATTTGTTTTTCTTCTTCTTTTTCCTTACTCAAATTAACCAATATTTTAGTTTTAATGTTTTCTTAAATAGTCCTGGGTTTTATTAGTTCAAAGATTTTCTACTTTCAATTTTATTCATCTTTCCTTTGATTGTCAATATTTCTATGTTGTTTTAAAATTTTTTTCCAGATTGCATGTTGATTCATTTCTAAATTCATTTCATGACAGTTTGTAATACATGTTGTCTCCCACCCTTCCACCTCTCTTTTCTTCTCAAGAAGGTAGGTAATATGATATAGGTTTACATATATTATCATATAATACATCTTTCCCTATTAATCATGTTGTGAAATAAGATACATATTGCTTACACTACAGAAAAATTCATGGAAGAAATTAAGTGAAGAATGGTATGTTTCAATATCCATTTAGACTTTCCCTGCCCCTTTTATGGTAGTGGCTAGCCATTTTTGTCATGAGTCCGCTGTTGAGCTTTGTCTCTCTTAATGCAAATTTTCTTGATACCAATTTGTTGCAAATGGTCTTATTGGTTTTTAATCAGAAATTTTTAATTTGTTCTTTTTCTAGCTTTTTTTAGTTGAATGAAAATGTATTGATTTGCTCTTTTTCTCTATTATTGATATAAATGTTTAGAGATATAAAATTTCCCCTACATACCGTTTGGTTGCATTTCACAAACTGTGGTATGTTGTCTTGTAACAATTAAAATTAGTTTCTCTGCTAAAAGTATTATATTTTATGTGGTTTATTAAAGATTATTAAAGATTAAGAAATAAAGAAAAATAAAAAATAAGAAAGCATATGCAACCTACATCTTGCCTGCTAGGTAAAGAACTGCGTATCCTAGAAGCAGAAGCTGAGAGACAGACAGACAGAGAGAGAGAGAGAGAGAGAGAGAGAGAGAGAGAGAGAGAGAGAGAGAGAGAGAGAGAGAGAGAATCAGTCACCCATTTTGAATTTATCATGGTGTAGGGTGTGAGGTGTTGATCTATTCCTAGTCTCTCCCACACTGTCCTCCAATTTTCCCAGCAGTTTTTATCGAATAGTGGATTTTTGTCCCCAAAGCTGGGATCTTTGGGTTTATCGTATACTGTCTTGCTGAGGTCGCTTTCCCCCAGTCTATTCCACTGATCTTCCTTTCTGTTTCTTAGCCAGTACCAAATTTCTTTGATGACTGCTGCTTTGTAATATAGTTTAAGGTCAGGGACTGCAAGGCCCCCATCATATGTGTTTTTTTTTTCATTATTTCCCTGGATATCCTTGATCTTTTGTTCTTCCAAATGAACTTTGTTATGGTTTTTTCTAAATCAGTGAAGAAGTATTTTGGTAGTTCCATGGGTATGGCACTAAATAGATAAATAACTTTGGGTAGGATGGTCATTTTTACTATATTGGCTCGTCCTATCCATGAGCAGATAATGTTTTTCCAATTGCTCAAGTCTAGTTTTAGTTGTGTGGCGAGTGTTTTGTAGTTGTGTTCATATAGTTCCTGTGTTTGTCTAGGGAGATAGATTCCTAGGTATTTTATTTTGTCTAAGGTGATTTTTAATGGGATTTCTCTTTCTAGTTCTTGCTGCTGAGCTGTGTTGGAGATATATAGAAAAGCTGATGATTTATGTGGGTTTATTTTGTATCCTGCAACTTTGCTAAAGTTGTTGATTATTTCAATTAGCTTTTTGGTTGAATCTCTAGGATTCTTTAAGTAGACCATCATGTCATCCACAAAGAGTGATAACTTGGTCTCCTCCTTGCCTATTTTGATGCCTTCAATTCCTTTATCTTCTCTAATTGTTACTGCTAGTGTTTCTAGTACAATGTCAAATAGTAGAGGTGATAATGGACATCCTTGTTTCACTCCTGATCTTATTGGGAATGCATCTAGTTTATCCCCATTGCAGATGATATTAGCTGATGGTTTTAGATATATACTGTTTATTATTTTTAGGAATGACCCTTCTATTCCTATGCTTTCTAGTGTTTTTAATAGGAATGGGTGTTGTATTTTATCAAATGCTTTTTCTGCATCTATTGAGATAATCATGTGGTTCTTGCTAGTTTGCTTGTTGATGTGGTCAATTATGTGGATGGTTTTCCTAATGTTGAACCAGCCCTGCATCCCTGGTATGAATCCTACTTGATCATGGTGAATGATCCTTCTGATCTCTTGCTGGAGTCTTTTTGCTAGTATCCTATTTAAGATTTTTGCATCTATATTCATTAGGGAGATTGGCCTATAGTTTTCTTTCTCTGTTTTTGACCTGCCTGGTTTTGGAATCAGTACCATGTTTGTGTCGTAAAAGGAGTTTGGTAGAACTCCCTCTTTGCTTATTATGTCAAATAGTTTGTATAGTATTGGGGTTAACTGTTCTCTGAATGTTTGATAGAATTCACTGGTGAATCCATCAGGTCCTGGGGATTTTTTCTTAGGAAGTTCTTTGATGGCTTGTTGGATTTCATTTTCTGATATGGGATTATTTAAGAATTCTATTTCCTCTTCTGTTAGTCTAGGCAGTTTGTATTTTTGTATATATTCATCCATTTCTCCTAAATTGGTGTATTTATTGCCATATAATTGGGCAAAGTAATTTCTAATGATTGCCTTAATTTCATCTTCATCGGAGGTGCTGTCCCCCTTTTCATATTTAATGCTGTGAATTTGCTTTTCTTCCTTCCTTTTTTTAATTAGATTGACCAGTACTTTGTCTATTTTGTTTGTTTTTTCAAAGTACCAGCTTCTTGTCTCATTTATTAAATCAATAGTTCTATCACTTTTGATTTTATTAATTTCTCCCTTAATTTTTAGGATTTGTAGTTTGGTTTTCTGCTGGGGGTTTTAATTTGATCACTTTCGAGTTTTTTCATTTGCATTTCCAATTGATTGATCTCTGCTCTCCCTTGTTTGTTAATATAAGCATTCAGGGATATGAATTTACCTCTGATTACCGCTTTGGCTGCATCCCAAAAGGTTTGAAAGGATGTTTCGCCATTGTCATTTTCCTCGATGAAATTATTAATTGTTTCTATGATTTCTTCTTTAACTAAACAGTTTTGGAGTATCATATTGTTTAATTTCCAATTGGTTTTAGATTTGGTTTTCCATGTACCATTACTAATCATTATTTTTATTGCCTTGTGATCTGAGAAGGCTGCATTCATTATTTCTGCTTTTCTGCATTTGTGTGCTATGTTTCTGTGACCTAATGTATGGTCAATTTTTGTGAATGTGCCATGTGGTGCTGAGAAGAAGGTGTATTCCTTTTTATCCCTATTTATTTTTCTCCATATGTCTATTAATTCTAATTTTTCTAAGATTTCATTCACTTCTTTTACCTCTTTCTTATTTATTTTTTGATTTGATTTATCTAAATTTGATAATGGTTGGTTTAAGTCTCCCACTAGTATGGTTTTATTGTCTATTTCTTCCTTCAATTCTCCTAGTTTCTCCATTAGAAATTTGGGTGCTATATTATTTGGTGCATACATGTTGATTAATGATATTTCCTCATTGTCTAGAGTCCCTTTTAACAAAATATAATTACCTTCCCTATCCCTTTTGATCAGGTCTATTTTTGCATTGGCTTTATCAGATATCATGATTACCACTCCTGCCTTCTTTCTATCAGTTGAGGCCCAGAAGGTCTTACTCCATCCTTTAATTCTGACCTTGTGGGTGTCAACCCGCCTCATGTGTGTTTCTTGAAGACAACATATGGTAGGGTTTTGGATTCTAATCCATTCTGCTATTCGTCTACTTTTTATGGGTGAGTTCATCCCATTCACATTCAAAGTTATGATTGTCATTTGTGGACTCCCTGGCATTTTGATAGCCTTCCCTAATTCTAACCTTTTCTTCTTCGGCTCTACCTTATAGTCCAGTGATTTACTTTGAATCAGTCCCCCTTGTCCCCTCCCTTGATGTTTCCCTTTTTAGTCCCTCCCTTTTTGTTCCCTCCCCCTACCCCCTCTCTTTCCCTCCCTTTTTGTTCTCCCTCTCCCCCTCCCCCCCTTGGTTTTCCCTTCTCCCTACCCTTGTTGGGTAAGATAGAATTCAGGATCCCAATGGATCTGGATGTTTTTCCTCTCAGAGTTGATTTCCCTGAGATTAAGGTTTAAGTAAAAAAAAAACCCTCTCTTCCTCTCCTTCTTATAGGAGTTTTCTTCCCCTCCCCTTCCCATGTGAATCTTTGTGTGAGAAAGATTATTCTATTTGGTCTTTCTTTACCCCCTATTTATACATTACATTTTCCCCACATATTAGTATACATAGATTGATATAAATGTAGTCCTTATAGAAGAGAGTTTGAGTAAAAGAAGAAGATAACATTTTTCCCCTTTCCTTAATATTTACCTTTTCAGGTATTCCTTGCTCTTTGATTTTCGGTATCAAACTTTCCACAGAGCTCTGGTCTTTTCTTTGCAAAAAGTTGGAAATCTTCTATTTTGTTGAATGCCCATACTTTCCCTTGGAAGTATATAGTCAGTTTTGCTGCGTAGCTGATTCTTGGTTGGAGACCCAGCTCTCTTGCCTTTCTGAAGATCATGTTCCATGCCTTACGATCATTCAGAGTAGAACTTGCAAGGTCTTGTGTGACCCTGATTGGCATTCCTTTATATCTAAATTGTCTTTTTCTGGCTTCCTGTAGGATTTTTTCTTTTGTTTGATAGCTTTGGAATTTGGCAATTACATTCCTGGGAGTTGTCTTTTGGGGGTTTAGTGTAGAAGGTGTTCTGTGAGCTCTGTCAGTGGCTGTATTGCCCCCTTGTTCTAGAATCTCTGGGCAATTTTCTTTGATTATATCTTGTATCACCATGTCGAGTTTGATGTTTATTTCTGGCTTTTCTGGGAGTCCAATTATTCTTAAATTATCTCTTCTCCCTCTATTTTCCAGATCTGTCACCTTGTCGGTGAGATATTTTATGTTCTCTTCTAATTTCTTGGTATTTTGGCTTTGCTTTATTAATCCTTGCTCTTTTACACGATCGTTGTCTTCCAGCTGCCTGATTCTGGCCTTTAAAGCCTGGTTTTCCTTTTCAGTTTCATCACACCGGTTTTGTAGATGCGTGAATTTCTTTTGCATTATTTCCAACTTTTCCTCCCAGAAGGCTTCCATTTTTTTGGTCATTTCTGATTCAAATTCTTCATGGGTTTGTGGAGAGTTTCCATTTCCTTTGGAAGATTTTGGAGCATTTTCTTTTATATCATCTTCTATCTCCTCTGTATTTTGTATTTTGGCTCCATAGAATGTGTCCAGAGTCGCCCCTTTCTTCTTATTTTTCTTGGTATTTTGGGGCTTCTGTGCTTCTGTGGAGTTTGCCATCTCTGAATGTGGAGGATTAGCTTTTCTTATCTCTGTCTGGTGTTCAGAGGCTTTAGTCCTGGGCAGACCATAGTCCTGGTTCTATGAGCTTTCCCTGGGTTAAATTGAGTATGCCTCACTGGAACTGGAGTGGAAGGGTCGGACCAGGGGGCCACACTCTCCCCCAGCTCTCTGGTTCGAGTTGCTTTCCGGAAGTTGCCTTCAGAATAGCTGGCCGTGAGGCTGTTTCATTGGCCTGCGGGGGGATGGGCTGCGGCTTCCCGGAGCTCTGAGGGCAGTGACTTTCACTGAGACTTGGATAGCAGGATCCAGCCCTTGAGGCTATCTTGCCCACCCTGAGGGTTGCTGTTGTTTTTTTCAGACGACCCTACTCTCTGCGGGGGGAGCTCAGAGGGCAGTGACTTTCACTAAGACTCGGATAGAAGGCCCTGAGGGTTGTTGTTGTTTCAGACGACCCTGCTCTCTGAGCGGAGCGGGGCTGCGGCTTCCCAGAGCCTTGGATTCTGCACTCCTACCCCTTAGGTCCGAGTGATCTCGGGTTCTGGCTTTTGAGGGGGGCCGTACCTTCTGATCCAGGTCCAGGTCCAGGAGGAGGATTCCCAGGGTCTATGCTGTTGATCATCTTGAATTTCGGCGCCTTAGGAGCTTATAGTGTGAGATCGGTCGGGAAGGGTTTTCCGGAGATCTGAACTTTAGCTTTCTCTAAGCCGCCATCTTGACCGGAAGTCTCTTGTTTGTCATTTCTTATGACACAATAGTATTCTTTTATAACCATATGCCAACAAATTGTTGCCCATTTTATAATTCTTTACCACTACAAAATAATATTGTAAAAATATTTTGTTACAGGTGGGTCCTTTCCCTTTGTATCTGATCTCTCTCAGATACAAACCCAGTAGTGTGTAAATCTTGAAATTTCTCAGACTTGTGAATGTTGAAAATTTCCCCATAGGGGAATTCTCAATTGGAACAATTCCCTACTGGGAACATTCCCCATTTTGACTGTGAGAACTCGCCAGGATCAGAAATGGGAGGACCTCTACTCCACCCATACTTAAGACTGCTCTAGGGGAGAAAACTCCTTGCTAAACAATGAAAGTACTTGGACCCATACTTATGATGAGGCAGGGAGTTCTTTGAGCCATGCCTGTTTTTAGAATTGATACAATGGGATGCTAGGTACCTATAAAGGTCGGGCAACTTGTAAACTTGCCAGGAGCAAAGAGGTGAAAACTTATTCAGAGGTTTTCTCTTGAGGGGATTAGTCGACTCAGCTGTGTTTTTCTCTGGTTCAGACTTACTGAGGGGATTAGTCGACCCAGCAGTGTTTTTAGAATGGGTTGTCCTTTGGAGAACGTCTACTATGATTGGTAGATGTAAGGACTTAGGGGAGGTGACATAGGAGAAAACCCCCTATATAAGAAAAAGCAGAATCTCTTGAAGGAAAATCCTTTTGGAGAGCTCTTATGAGGATCGCTTGGGAAGAATCTCTTGAGAGAGGCTCTGGAGAAGGGAAGCTCTTGGAGGACAATCTCTAAGGAGGTCTCTCTGGAGCTCCTCTGAGGGGACTCTCTCCCTCTGGAGGCTCTAGAGAGAGGCCCTTTGAAACAGTCTCTGGCTGGATCTCTCTTTGAGGAGGACTCTGGCTGGAACTCTCTCTGGTGAAGTCAGCTGAGATGGAGCTGGCCTGGTGTCACTAGAATCCTTGCTTAGACAGACCTTGTGGTGAGTGATAAAAGACTGACTAACTGATCTCTCTCTCTTAAGACTCATATCTAGGCCATGTTGGCTTAAGGCCCTTCATACTTATTCATTTCTCTCTCTCTCTCTTTCTTTGATTTCTCATTGTATTATTAATTAAATTCTCTATAAAACCCAGTTGACTTGGGCATATTTCATAATTGGGAATATTTCCCTGGCGACCACCTTATATATTGATTTAAAACAAAACACTGTAGTGAAAACATATTTTCTATGGTCACACATTTACTCACCCACTCTTATATCTACTACAATTTATATCTTCAACTATTTTAATCACTACAGTTAAAAAATCAACCATTTTAATTCTCACAGTTTATGGCAGACAACTATTTTAAATGTAACAAGTGGTATTGCTGGGTCAAAGGGTATGCATAGTTTTTTTGTCTTTTGAGTCTCATTCCATATTAATCTCCTGGATGGTTGGGTCAGTTTCCAGTTCTGCCAGCAGTTTATTAGTATCCCAATTTCCCTACATCCAATCCAACTTATATTATTTTCATTTTTGGTCATGTTAGCCACTTTGACAGATTGTGAGGTGGTAATCTCATTTGTTTTAATTTGCATTTCTCTAATCAGTAGTGATTTGGAGCATTTTTTCATATTAATATTGTTAGTTTTGATTTATTCCTCTGAGAACTGCATGTTCATATCCTTTAACAATTTTTCATTTGGGGAATGCTTTGTATTCTTATAAATGTGAATGAATTGTTTCTATATTTGAGAAATGATGCCTTTGTCAGAAATACTTGCTATAAAATCCCCCCCCCCCCATTTGTTGTTTTCCTTATAATCTTGGTTGCATTATTTTGTTTGTACAAAACCTTTTTAATTTGATGTAATCAGAATTATACATTAAATTTTTTGTAATGTTCTCTATGTCTTGTTTGGTCACAACTTCTTTCTTTGCCTATAAGTTAGACAGGCAAACATTTCCATGCTCTTAGAATTTAATGGTGTTTTCCTTTATTTCTAGATCAAATATTTATTTTGACTTCATCCTGGTGTGTGGTATGAGATGTTGGCCTATGCTTGGTTTCAGTCATATTGTTTTCTAGTTTGCCCAGAAGTTTTTCTCAAAAAGTGAGTTCTTTCACCCAAAGTTTAGATCTTTGGGTTTATTGTACACTAAGTAGCTATGGACATTAACTACTATATGTTGATTACCTAATCTCTTCCATTGATCCACTATTCTATTTCTTAGCCAGTGCCAGATTCTTTTAATGATTTCTGCTTCATAGTATATTTTTAAATCTAGTATAACTAGGTCTTTCCTTCCTTCATAATTTTTTCATTGATTCTCTTGATACTTTTGGCCTTCTTTTCTTTCAGATGAATTTTGCTATTTTTTCTAGCCCTATGAAATAATTTTTGGGTAGTGTGATATGACATTGAATAGGTAAATTAATTTAGGTACAATTGTTATTTTTATTATATTGTCTCAGTCTATCCATGAGCAATTATTTTTTTCTGATTATTTAGGTCTGATTTTATTTGTGTGCAGAGTATTTTATAATTGTGTTCATATTTATAGTTGCTGGGTATATTTCCAGGTAGTTTATGTTGCCTAGAATTATTTTGAATGGAATTTCCTTTTCTTTTCTGAACTTTGTTGGTAGTAAATAGAAATGCTGATAATTTATGTAGGTTTATTTATATCCTGTGACTTTGCTAAAATTGTTAATTATTTCTATTAGTTTTTTAGTAGATTCTCTAGTTATACCATCATATCTGCAAAGAATGATTGTTTTTTTATTGAATATTCTTTTCTGTTGCTAATTGCTTTTTTATATTTTTTACTTTGCTCTCATTTCTTTTCCCATTTCCCCCTCTACTACTGTTATTTTGTTTTAAAAACTTTTTTTTAGCTCTTCTAAAGATTATTGTTAGGTTTGTATACAATTATTTTTTTTTCTTTGAGGCTTTGCTTGTAGCTGTTTTGATATCATTATCTCCTTCTGAGTTTTTATCTTGCTCTTCCCTGTCACCATAATAGATTTTTACTGTCAGATTATTTTGTTGTTGTTGTTGTTTGCTCATTTTCCCAGTCTATTTCTTGATTTTGAACATTTATCTTAAAATTGGACATTGTTCCTGGTATGGACTTGGGTAGCAGCACCATCATCAGCTTCAGGATCTTTTACATGACTGTTTTCAGAGTTAATTCTGGGTATTAAAAGTTTTTGGTACTTCCAAAGTGGTAAACTCCAAAGAGAGGTATAATTGCTACTGTCTGATCTGTGCTCTGGACCTTTTCAGGGAAGGGGTCCTGGTCCAGTAGGATTGTTCATCAGAACCACTGTTCCCTTGACACTAGAAGCTTGTCCCTCCTCATTATCTCTCCTCCCTCATGACTAAAACTTTTTCTCTCTTCCCTTGAACTGCGACTCGGAAGTGGGTATAAACAGTAGAATGTCCAAATAGTTTCCAGTCCTGCATTTAGTACTAGCACAGAACCTGTGATCTCTTTCTGGTCAGCTGCCAGATTTGTTTCTTTCTGGCTTGAGAGCTCCAAAAGATGCATCTGCTTCTCACCACCATAGAATTTTACTATTGGCTCTGGGTCACCTTCAATGCCTGTGTCATAAATCTCTGCTTTTGACCTCCTATGTTTTCTGGGGCTGAGAGAATGTTTCACCCTAACCTTTTGTTGGCTTTGCTGCTCCTTAAAATGATATGAGGCATTATTTTAAGGTTTTTGGAAGGGAAATGTCAAGAGAACTCAAATGAGTGCTTCTTCTACCCCACCAACTTGGTTCTGCTCTTAGAAGTCCCTGACTCTGTTAAATGGTCTATGAGTAGATAATTTTGTCACAACATAGAAGTTGAACTAACAGAAGAGCAGGCTGAGTCAAGTTCTACCTCGTTAGTAGCTCTTTTCTTTAAGTTATCCAAACAACATTTATTAATTCATTTATTCAACATGTATTTATTGATCCTCTCCTATGTGCAAGGTACTGTGCTAGCCACTGAGTATATATCAGATACTCAGCCATTTAGAGTATGAGAAGTATCTAACACAGGTTTAGTAATTCCCCAGTTGCAAACTATACTCACGTGTACAAATCAAAGGCAGACAGCTGAGTCACAATGTTAAGCTTTATCTGGCTTAATACAAAAATTGTTAGTACTAAATTGTTTCATTTGTGGTCTAATTAGCTCCTTTCTTTTAATTTTCAATAAAAAAATGAAATCTTTTTATATGTCTTGGGTACCAATCACAAGTTCAACTCAAAATTGATTACTAATCATAAGTTCAGCTCTCTTATTTTGAAGTCACAATTTAAAAATCAAACAAAATTAATGTTGAAAATTTTAATATATGTAATTAAGGTAAATAAATTATTCTTTCTTACAAATAAAGTAAAAGTAAAAGTAAAAAAATAGTTTTCATGCACTGATACCACGGCTGATGTGATGGTTCTTATTTAAAAAAAACAAAACCCTCTTACCTTATGTCTTAGAATTGATATTAGGTATTGATTCCAAAGGCTAGGCAATTGAGCGTAAGTGATTTGTCCAAAGTTATACAGCTTGGAAGTTTGTAAGGCCAGATTTGAACACAGGATGTCCCATTTCCAGTCCTTGCTCTCTAGCCGTCTCTACAATTATTTAAGGGAGAATGAGCCTAAAAGGCATGAAGAACTATACTCCATTTCCTTTCACATTCTCTAAAATCTGTAATTACTGGCTTTCTCAAGCAGACCCTCTGCTTCTTGATTTTCAGGTTTTTCCCTGGGTGTCACCAATGCCTTAGATATTTTCCCTTCTTACTTCTGATTCTTGGTTTTCTTGGCTTCCTTCAATACTCAACTTAAAGTCTACCCTGTGTAAATGGGAGTGGTTCAGGGAAGAGCTCCTAGATGACCCCTCCTTAGACATGAAAGGCACTCTTTCCTGGACCACTCCCCCTACATCCTCTTCCTACTGCCTTCCTCTGAGATTTCCTCCCATTTATGCTGTATATATCTTGATATACATGGTTGTTTATATGTTTCCCATCCCATTAGAATGTGAACTTCTTCAGGGAAGAATGTGAACTTCTTTGTTTTTGCTTTTCCTTGTATCCACAGTATTTGTACAGTACATGGCATATAAATAAATGCTTAATAAATACATGTTGTTGATGATAATGACAATGATTTTTAGTGTACCATAATGAAGGCAAATGAGTTTTTTAAATGGCATAGGTAACTAGTACCACTGTAGAAAAACATGTCAAAATTTGTGAAGATTTTAGTTTCAGTTTAATATTATTGGCATGATTTATGACTTTGGAGGTTATGCTTTTTTTATTCAATGAGGTCCATTGGTCAATGGCATGATTCAATACATTCACACATAAATTTTATTCTCTTGCCCCTAAAACTTAAACCATCAAACTGCATGAGGAAAGGAATATGAGTATAATCTATTATGCCTTTTTAAGGGCATATAATGGATTTATATAGTTTATGTAAAATTTATATAGTGTGGATATATATATACACACCAATTATGTGTGTGTGTTTATTGAATTGGAAAATAGGAGGAGGAAGGAGTGGTAGAGGAAAGGAAAAGCCAAATTTCAAATGAAAGCTATATATCACTTTATATAACATTCCTGTAAGAGTGTGTAATTCATTAATTCAAAGAATATAAGAAGGAGACACAGAATGAACAGGAAACCTTCTATTCCATTATATTTATGTCGTAACCAAGGAGGAGTTCCTAGTAATGGGGTCCCTTGGAGTTTCCTATTACAAGAGTTTTATTTATTGGTCTATCAGATTTAGAGCTTCAGGAAGCTTTGTGAAATTATCTGGGGCAATACCCGTGTTCTACAAGATAATGAATCCCAGAAATTGTGATTTTCCAAAGGTCACACAGATAATGGATATTGGAAATGGATTTTTTGGAGTCCATCAATTCCAAAGGCAAAACTTTCCCCATTATATACCATGCTGAAATTCTTTTATTCTGTTTTTTAGTATCATGCTATAGTTCAGAGTTGGTTATGCATAGGTCAGTATAAAAATCCCATTTTGTTGCTTACCTCTTAGAATCAAATATTTAGAAGTAGTTCTGAATGGACCCTAAGAACCTAGCTAGTCTAATCCCCTCTTTTTCCTAATGTGGAAATTAATTTCTAGGGAGATTAAGTGACTTGCCCAAGACCATACAGGTACTAAATGTCACTGATAGTATTTTAATCCAAATCTTATGACTCCAGAGCCAGAGTCCACTCCCTCTCTGTCTCTCTCCGCCTTCTCTGTCTCTCTCCTCTCCCCTCTGATTCTTCCTCCTGTACTCCTTCCTTATTTGTCTGTAGACTGAATAAAAAATGACAGAACATACTCCTATTGATGTATATCAATAATATATTATTAGCTACATTATCTTGAGGTGGAGAGGAAGATTTTTTTTTCTGAATTCTTTTAGATTCTGGTGTAGTTGGATTAAGTTAGATAAAGGTGCTTGAAAAAACAATGCCTATCCTCCATCCTATGGGATATAGAGTGAGTTTGGGGAGAGGAAAGAGAAAAGAAAGGAGAGGTGGAGAAAGGACAGATAGATGTAGGAATGGGCAAGGGGAGAAGCATTGTGTAGTCTATTATGTGATGCAATTTTAATAATAATAGTTAAAATTTATATAATACTCTTAAGGCTTGAAATGCACTACACATATATGATCTCATTTGATTTTTACAATAACTCTGAAGTAGACATGATAGGTAATATTACTCTCATTTTATAGATGAGGAAAATGAGGCTAAGAAAAGATGTGATTTGTCTAAGGTCATAGATTTAACAAATATTGGAAGTTAGAATATAAACCTTGAAAAATTTTCCCCTTTACCCCTAAAACCTAATTAGTCAGAGGAGAGAAAAGGGGAAATGTCTTTCTTTTGTCTTCATTGCACTAAATGAGAGTCCAAATTCAAGAATAAGAATCAGAATTTCCTTCTACAGAAGGAATTAAGGAATCAGGCATGATCTTTTTAAAAAAAATAGGAATTCAATGGGTTTGCTGCAAATTATAATGGGACAGAAACTGCACTCTTGGCATGATTATTCTAAATATTAAGTTTCATGTTTTTTGTGTGATAATTTTTTTGCATGTACTCACCATAGATTGTTAAATTGAGAGATTTAATTATTGGGATACTTGCATCCAGAAGATATTCTATCTTCTTCCCACTGGTTTCCCAGGTTTTTCTCACTTCTTTCTGCATCATTTCATACAAATCTTCTCAGGGTTCTCTAATATCTTTGTTGTTCCAATATTTTAACTAGTTTAACAATTGCTTCATTAGATCTCAGGCCTGATACAGATGTGTAAGGCTTAAGTTATGAAACTAGAAAGTGAATGGTTCTGAGACACAAATCTGAATCAAATTTGTTTGAGTCAGTGTATCATTTTGAAAATGTATCTTTAAATGAAATGGGCAAACATAAGATTTGAAAACACTGTAATGTCTGGTTATGTAACAGAGTCCTCTCTTTTAAAAAATGAGGAGCCAAGGTTCAGAAATTTCTAGTCCCTAGAATTCTTGCTTTTAAGATAAAAACTTCAATTTAGAGATCTTGGCAACAGGGGAGCCCTTCACGGTAGAATGATCATGTAATCTTGAGTATCTATAGTTTATGCTTTGCTGTTTAATGAGGAAACAAATACCATTAAAATGAGAGAGAGAGAGAGAGAGAGAGAGAGAGAGAGAGAGAGAGAGAGAGAGAGAGAGAGAGAGAGAGAGAGAGAGAGAGAGAGAGTTCGACTCATATCTTTTATCCTCTGGGCTCTGTACCTCCTGCAACTTATGCATGAAAAAAATGGGGTGTGGGGTATAACAAACTTAGGGAGTGGTTTCTATCATCACAGTGGAATGCATTATTATTAGATCATTGGAACTGATCAAAAGTTATTTATTTGTCTTTATAATGTTCTTCATGTATAAATTATTTCCTTGGTTCTGCTTACTTCTTTCTGCATCATTTCATACAAGTCTTCCCAGATTTCTCCAAAGTACATCACAATTCATATTCTAAACATGAATGCAAGTGGAATAATACCTGGATGCTTTTGAAACTTTTGGGGAACATGTTGGCAATGAGCAATCAGAGGATCTACTTATATATTTAGTAATTTTGACTTTCTCTATGTTCTCTTAGGTACTTATTATCATAGCATCATCCTATAATGACATTATTTTACTTTTGTTATGGTTACTATACCCTACTGATACTTAGTTTGGTATGCATCATAGTGGTGGTATTATGATTTACTATATATGAATGATATATAAAACTGGAAAGACAAGAAAAGACTTGAGAGCTTGGAGAGGCAGAACAAGTTCAATTGGTTAAAAAATGACTGGTCCATGGATTATTACATACTTTGTTGTAACTATCAATTAATCAGGCATTTTCTAGTTAAAATGATAATGAATAATACATTGTTGCTGGAGTTGTGAATTGATCCAACAATTCTGGAGGGCAATTTGGAACTATACCAAAGGGCCACTAAAAGACTGTCTGCCCTTTGATCCAGCCATAGCACTGCTGGGTTTGTACCCCAGAGAGATAACAAGGGAAAAGACTTGTACAAGAATATTCATAGCTGCGCTCTTTGTGGTGGCCAAAAATTGGAAAATGAGGGGATGCCCTTCAATTGGGGAATGGCTGAACAAATTGTGGCATATATTGGTGATGGAATACTATTGTGCTCAAAGGAATAATGAACTAGAGGAATTCCAGGAATTGATGCAGAGTGAAAAGAGCAGAACCAGGAGAACATTGTACGCAGAGACTGATACCCTATGGTACAATCAAATGTAATGGACTTCTCTACTAGCAGCAATGCAATGATCCAGGACAATTCTGAGAGACTTATAAAAAAGAACACTATCCACATTTAGAGGAAGAACTGTGGTAATAGAAACATAGAAGAAAAACAATTGTTTGATCACAAAGGTCGATAGGGATATGATTGGGGATGCAGACTCTAAACGATCACTCAAGTGCAAATATCAATAATAGGGAAATAGGTCTTGATCAATGACACATGTAAAACCCAGTGAAATTGCATGTCAGCTACTGGAGGGGGATGGGAGGAGGAGAGGGAAAGAACATGAATCTTGTAACCATGGAAAAATATTCTAAATAAATTAAATACAAATTTCCAAAAATCTAAAAATAAAATAAAATAAAAGAGAAAGGAAAAAATAAAATTATAATATAGGTCTTCCTCTGAAATATATGTACTCATAATCTATACATACATTATATTTATACATATATAGTAAAACATTCACACACATATATGGATATATATATATATCACACCTACCTGCATTTCTACTGAAGCAGGCTCTCTGAATTAGAAGAGAAAACTAATGCCAAATTCACTTGTGATATTATATTCATATTCTTGGACTAGCAAAGTTATAAATGTGACAGAATGATTACCAGAGTGCCCTAAATGTCATGTGTGAATATACAGCAAGCTCCCATGGATGAATGGGATCCTAGAGAATTGGAAAATCATCATAGGAAGATGGCGCCAGGACTTTCTTGACTTATGGGAAAGAGCAACTTCAACAAAGCTTAATGTAGACTTAACTATTGTACTTTTTGGATATAACTGGCTATTCTGAAAGCTAACCCCAAGAGATAATGAACCATGGGAAAGAAATTGGATTTATAAGAGTGTCCCTGTCTACTTCTCACAAGAAATTCTTCTGGTCTTTAAAGGAACAATTCCTCCATGATGAGTTTTGGCATAACAACTTAACTGGCAGTAACAGAGATGCTTCTGGAGTCCAATTAAACCAGAAAAAGAGATATTAAAAGCAAATAATGCTTCTAAGTTATCTCCACCCTGATAATTCACAATGAGAGAAAGAGTCCACTCCCCTAAGTGGATACTGTGTTCAAGTATTGCATCCTGTTATTTTAATCTATTTTTCTGTTTTCACCACTTCTCTGAACCCATCTTTAGAGGTCCACAAGGACCTTCATTCTCCACATCCCAGTATGTTTAAGGCATCTAGGATTCCCTTTTTTGAAAAAAAATTAAACCCTTACCTTACATTTTAGAATCAATATTGGTTATTGGTTCTAAGGCAGAAGAGTGGTAAGGGTTAGGCAAAGAGAGTCAAGTGACTTGCCCAGGTCACAAAACTAGGAAGTGTCTGAGGTCAGATTTGAACCCAGGACCTCCTGTCTCTGGGCCTGACTCTCAAGCCACCGAACCATCCAACTGCATCCCCCCCACCCCTAAAGGCATCTAGGTTTGTGTTTCCTGGAATATCTCAAAGTGATCTCGACTTACAAATTGGAATTACACTGGAAACTTCTTGGGTACAATTTCAGGGTAAAACCCTTGGCTTCTCTTTTTAGCTTTCCTCTCTAACCTTGCTATGATTTCTGGTTTTGATGCTAGTTTTGCTGTAGAAATGTTAGGAAATATGGAATCATGGATAGAAAATCAGCCTTGGAAACATTGTGACCTGGATCCTGTTTCTGACATATACTGACTATCTGATCTGGGGGATGTCACTTAACTTCTTAATTATCTAAGATTATAAGTTTCAGAAAAGGTACCAACAACAATAATCTGCATAATTAGAGGGAGTTTCCTTATCTTAAGTTCCTTATCCTACTGAATTCACAGGTTCAGTTCAGTTCCCTCTTTTCTCCTTCTATTTCAAAATTTACCTCCTACCTCTGGTCTGTTCAACTCTAGTATGTTTGTCAAATTCTTGACCTTGCTGGTTCTTTTAAAACAATTATACCTGCATAAGAAATTCCCTGTTGTAAATTCTCCATCAAATCTCAAATTGAGGAGGATTCAATCAGTGACATAGAACTAGTCCAGTTGTGATTTCTGATTGGCCTCTGACCGGATCTATAAATGGGAAGGAAGGAGAGGATGGTAGGGAATGGATGTAAAATAGTTGGTGTTAGTTGCCAACCCCAAGTCCTTTGAACCAGTAATAGCATTATTAAATCTATACAGCAGAGATCAAATAAAGAGGAAAAGGAACTATATGCACAAAAATATCTAAGGGAGTATTCACCTATAAGGGAATGACTAAACAAATTATGGTATGTGAATATAATATTCTATGAATACAATTGTAGCAGTCCAGCCCATATGTGTAATTAAGAGGCAAGGATTGTGTGTGGGCGCATGGCCATTCTGCACATGGCAATGAACTCTGTTCCCAGCATGGCTAAGGTTAGGGCGCGAAACCTTGCTTCCCTTTGTCTTACTCACCTGAGGATAAAAACTCCACCTTCACCTTGTCGTAATTTGCAATTATCCAATGGCAACACACTATGTAACTCATCAATATGTATTGAGACACTATGTAACTTATCAATATGTATTGAGTACATTTGCGTATCAAAGAGATTAAATAGGGAGCCATGGCCATCTCTCCCTTCTTGGATGATCTCACAGGATTGCTGAGCACTGTCTTTCTACCTTTCTCTCTCCTCTCTATCTCTACCTGAAACCTGGCCTTTGGCCAGGTGTCTCTTTCTTTTCCAATGCTAATACCTAGCATTCTCTAATTCTTCCTATCATTCTCTATTCATTCTCTTAGCTGAGGTATATCATCCTCTGACCAGTGTAGTGTTAAATTGGGATCTTTGGACGGGAAATAGCCTTCCAGTGACATCCATTAATTGGAGCTTGGCTGCGTCTCCAAGATATTATTCATAACTGATCTCTGACTCATTTTTGACATCTCGAACTTGGCTCCCTCACACCCTTCACAGCAGCCAGAACTTCTATCCTTTTTCTATCTTCCTACCTTGGGGCTTCTCGCGGGTTTGGAAAGCCTCAACAATAATATACTAACAATAATAATTTAATATTATAATGGCATAAGAAATAATAAAATGCTTAGTTTCAGAAAAAACTGGGAAGACTTCTATTAAATTAAGTTGAAAAGTGAGCAGAACCAGGACAACAATTTATACAATGGCAATGATATCAAGAAAGCTGTTTCTAAAAACACCATAACTGATCAAAACAATAAGAAACCATAATTACATAGGATTAAAGATGAAATACACCACTCACCTTTTGAAAGAGAGATAATGGACTTAAAATGTAAAATGAAACCAATGGTTTTGTATATGACCAATGTAAGAATTTGTTTTGCTTACTATGCATATTTGTTATGAGGAAGTTTTAAACAAAATATTAAGCTGAGGAAGAGGGCAACAGAAGAAAGAGATGGGGAAAAGAGATGATAATTGCTTATAAAAATCAATCAATGAATTTAAAAATAAAATATATAATATCATAAATATTACTTTAAAATTGAGTTTATTTTTGTACTTTTAGGGTTGTCTTTTGTTTTTGCTTGTTTATTTCTCTTCCTTTATAACAATTAAATTTAGGTTTTGATTCAATATGAGAATTATAGAAGTGGTAACCATTTATAAAATATTAGCCTCTAAGTAAAAAATGACTATTAGCAGCTTTTATGAGTCAATTCTCTCTTCACACCTTTAACTGTAAATACATTTTTCATTGATGCTCATTATAGAGAACTGGATAAAATCAAGAAATCTGAGGAAACAGATACAGATGAAAAGTATATGACAAAAGGCTTCTCTATTTTTTGGTTAACATGTGGTATATGATGTATATTATTTACAGATTTTTAAGATAGATCCATGATATGGACAAAATCACAGACACATAAATAAAACAGAAAATTTATAAGCAGAGCTCTCAAATATTTAATGTTAAAATGGGGTGAACTAAAACAACCTCAAAGAATGCTGGTTTCTTTAAGGGAGGTAAGTTGTTGACAATGAAAAGTAAGAAATGGATAAAGTAAAAGACATTGATATAGACTAAACATTTCCCACTAAAGGTAAACAATGGCATAACCAAAAGTACAAAAGAGTCCAGAAACTAGCACAACCAATAAGCCCTCTCTCTCTTTGTCAAGAAGGGAGATATGACAGTGAAGACCAACACATATTTTGAAGAGAAAATCATTTGCAAAGCATAATGGAGAAGGATAGAGGAAGATTATGAGCAGCAGCACATAAAAAAATAGAAAAGAGCAGTGAGGACAATAAGTCTATTGAGAACATGGCACAAGAACCAATCAAGCTAGATCATTCCAAGATTTACTAAGGATGAAATATAAAGGAGAAAAAAAAAGATAAAATATGGACCCTATCTGTCAGTATTTTTATTACTTTGTCAATGATAATAATGAAACTAACACTTTTTACTTTATCCTTTCTGTTCCTCTTTATGATATATAAAGAATCAAAATTGGCACTAAAAAAGATGAATGAAGAAGGGAAAGGCAGCTAGGCTAGACTTAGGACAGCCCACACAGAAGAAACGTGTGCTGAAGGTGGAATAATTTCAAAGGGATTGAAAGATCAATTCTTAAAGTGTTTGAATGAATGGACATATTCAATGATTAGAAAGAATCATGAAAGTTAGTACTACTAAAAAAGGTCAGCAAGATAATATTATTTAACAACTGACCATTATGTCTATTTATTCAATATGTAGATTTTTTATAAGAATGTTTTACACACAAACCAAGGGAGTGGTTGATGAAAATATGAGGAAAGAACAAGTAGGCTTTCAAAACCAATTTTTCTGTAGTATCTTGAACTCAATCCAGCAAGCTTTTATTTTGTGCCTTCTATATGATGGACAAAGTTCAAGACCCTCAGGACACAAAGACAAAAATGAAGCAATTCTTGTCCTTAGAGTTTACTGAACATGTGTAGATGTTAAAAGATCCCATTGCATTTATTGTTTGTGGATTGTAAATTCATTCTTTATGTCAAGGACTCCCTTCTGGGACCTGGGTTCACTATGGAAGGGCCTTTTTTTTCATTTGTTGTTTTGTCAGCTTCTACCCAAATAAAACTTGAAAGTATCACTATCTAATGTTTCTCTCAGGGTAGCCATCATCTCATTGGAAAGGATCTTCCAGATCATCTTTAGTAAGATTTATCTGGTTCCTGCATGTAGGATTGGTTGGATAAGGAAGAGGCTGTTGTAATAATCCAGGTATAAATTGATAAAATTCTTTACCAATTCTTCTTTCCCATTTTCTAGAACTCTCTCCCACCAAATATAAACATACATATATACACATATATTCTTCCCACCTACAAACTATTAACTTCTGGAAACTTATCCCCCCTTTCTATTTCTAATACTGTTCTTCCACCTTTTCTTTCTTGCCCTCTTTTCTTTCCTCTCTTTTTTTTCTCTCTCTCCCTCTTCCTTTTTCTCTCTCCTCCTCCTGTTTCCGCTGTCTCTCTACTTCCCTCACTCCCCAGATTACATCTACATACACCTTATAGATACTAATATTTTTAGTATGTGTCCTTTCTAGAATAATAGTTTTCTCTTAGGCACTTAAGAAATAATGCGTGCTTGATAATGTGTAACACAGACTGAATTGCTTGTCAACTCTGGAAGGGGGGGAGGAAATAAGGGAGGGAGACAACATGAATCATATAACTTTTTGAAAATTTATGTGGAAATTTGTTAGTAAAATAAAATAAAGAAAGAAAAAAATTCCCTTAAAAAACACAAAGTGAATGTTTTTGTTTTTGAAAGTTACACTCTATACCTACCATCACTAGGGCTTATACTTAGAGTTGTTTTTCCAGGATCATGGACAGATGCATCTATTCTCTCTTGCCCCTTGTGACCATCCTTACACGTTTACAAGACAACTAGTCAGATTTACTGGAGCCATCTATGGTCATGGAACAGAGTAAAACTAATTGACCCCCACGGGATGCAAACCCACAAACTTTAGCTCATTAGCAACATGCTCTAAGCAACTGTCCTCAAACAATCTGATTCTTCTTCTAATAATGGTAGACTATGGGAATAAAGCTAGGACAGGAATGCAAAGGACACCATTTTAGCACTAAGTTGAAAATACATGTAAACAAGGCAGGCTTATAAAGATCAGTATAAACTTCAAGTTAGTGAAATTATTTCAGTCCTTATAAGGAGTTTGTCATGGGGATGGGATGTAATGGCAGCAAAGATGGGGAAGTCTCTGGCCATTTCAGGCATTCTTTGCTTAATAATAATACCTCACATTTACATAGCACTTTATTATTTATAAAGTACTGTCTTCACAATAACCCTGTGAGGTCAGAGTCTCTCATTTTATGAATGACTGAAACTGAGATTTGGATTTATCTCATGAGGTCATGCTACTTATAAGCTGATATAGAGATTCTAATGTAGGTCCCTTCTGACTTGTAAGTTCAGCATTACCCACAATACTATGCCATTTCTCTGTTTCTTTCTCCACTTCCTCAGTCTTTAAAGATATCTAAACAATTGTAAATAATTTGAATGTATAAAAAAGTAGTAAATTATGGAAATTACATGCAAATAAATGCAAATCATTATGTAAATGTAGTAATACCATCTGGGTTCCCAGAGTATTTACTTTTCATTCTACTACTGTCTCTTCAATTATCTCCTGAATTTAGGAATAAATCCAAGAGTTTGATTAGATTAAGTGGAGTGGACTCCATGGCTAGGTTAAGTATAATGGATTCTCCCATCACTGCAAACTTTAGATACAGATATCAGGTTGAAAGAAAATAAAGTAGAGAAGTAAATAAACTAAAATAAAGTAAAGAAGGGGGGGTAGTTAAATTATCGTTTTTATCATATATATACATATGTGATATTTGTTACTATAGATCTTCATTATTATATCTTTACTTAAATTCTGCAATGTAAACCAGGCAACATTTTGTTTCATGATTCTAAAATAAGTAGTAAGAGCTCAAATTTACATAGTGCTTTAAGATTTATAAAATACTTTCCTCACAATAATCATGTAAAATAGATAGTGAAAAAACCATTATTCTTATTATACAGATGAAGGAACTAAAGTTTAACTTCTAAGGGTGGAGTCAAGATAATTGGTGTAGCAGAAATACTAAAGCTAAGCTCTCCCAACATTTCCTTCCAAGCAACTTTAAAACAATGCCTCAGATAAAATTCTAAAGCAACACATTCAACAACAACAACAACAACAACAAAAACTGGTATGAGACATTTTTCCAGTAAAAGACAATATAGGAGGTCAAAAGGAGAGATTTATCACACTGGGATGGGGGTTGGCCTGGAGAGTATGATGGCATCACCAGCAATGGGCCTTGGAAGTAGCTACAGCATTAGCAGCATCTATGGGAACTCTCAAGCCAAAGGCAATAAGGAGATGAGGCAAATGGTGAGAAAGAGATTCCAAGAATGTGCTGTACTAGTACTGGATACAGAACTAAGCACTATTTGGCAACTTCACTGCCCATACTCATTTCTAGGTCATAGTTCCAGGATGCAGAGAAATACTTTCAGTCACAAGGGATTAGGGGCTCTAAGGAACACTAGAGACGTGGCCCCAAGGAATCAGGAATCCCAAGGAACACTGCCACTGGAAACTAAAAGTAATCAGGGACTCTTCCTGGGTTAGAAATAGAGTGCAGATGAGGAGAGCAGTGACCACACCTCTTCTCAAATCATAGCACCTTTAAAGGACCAAGTCCGTAGAAGCAACTTTAAAAATAGTGATGCAAAAAAGCATGAAGCTTGGTACAATGTTCCTTGAACTCCACTCTGAGATTAGAGCCAAAATTTAACACTAATTTGAAAGTCAAGAAATAGCCTGGAAAAAAGAGCAAACAACAACAACAACAAAGATAAGTATAAAAAGCCACTATGGTGACAAGGAAGTTCTAGACAAAAATTCAGAAGTCAATAATGCCAAAAGTGCTATAGGCAAAGCCTCAAAGAAAAAATTGTGAATTGGACATGAACCCAACAAGAATTCTTAGAAGAACTAAAAATATTAAAAAAAAAACAGTGGCAGAAGAAAAAGTTGAGAAAGAAATAAGAGCAAGGTAAGAAAATCATGAAAAGATAATTAGCAGCTTAGAGAGAGGTACAAAAATGCTGAAGAAAATAACATCTTAAAAAGTGGAATTGGTCAAATGCAAAAAGAGGTACAGAAGCTCACTGAAGGAAATAATTTTATTAAACATCTGAATTGGCCATCTGGAAGCTAATGACTTCATGACATATCCAGACACACAAAAAAGGCAAAAGAATAAAAAAAATGGGGAAAAATGTGAAATATCTCACTGGAAATACAACTGGTCTGAAAATAGATCAGGGATATATAGCTTAAAAATTATTGACTACTAGAAAGTCATGATCAAAGGAAGAGCCTAAATATCATATTAAGAAAATGTAAAGGGAAACTGCCCCAATAGCCTAGAACCAGAGAGTAAGATAGAAAGTGAAAAAATCCACTGACTAGCATGTGAAAGAGATCTCAAAATAAAAACACTAATGAATATTTTAGACAAATTCTGGAGCTCCCAGGTCAGGGGGAAAATACACTAAGTAGAAAGAAACAAACCATTCAAATATCATGGATCCATAGTCAGGATAACATAAGATTTAGCAATTAACACATTAAAAGAGTGGAAGGCTTGGAATATGACATTCCAGAAGACAAAAGAGCTAGAATTACAATAAAAATAATATTCATTAAAATAAGTATAATCCTTCAGGGAAATACAAATATTTAATGAAATAGAGGACTTTCAAGTGTCCCTGATAAAAAGAGCAGAGATGAATAAAAAATCTGATGTGACAATAGAAGACTCAAGAAAAGCATAAAAAAGTAAATATGAAATGGAAATAATATGAGGCTTACTATAGTTAAACTGTTAACGCTATATATGGGAAGATAATACATGTTGCTCCCAAGAACTTTGCTACTACTAGTGCAGTCTAAAGAATTTTATGTAGATAGAGGGCCCAGGAGTCAGTTGATTATGGTGGAGTGATACAAAAAAAAATGAATGAGTAAGAAAGAGGGATGCATGGGGAGAAAGAGGAAGGGAGAGAAATATTGGAGAAAATTATCTCATAGGAAAGAGACATGAAAGGAAAAGCTTTTACAGTGGAGGGGAAAATGGTGGGTAAGGGGGGCAGGCAACCTGTGAACCTCAATTTCATCAAAATTGTTTCAAAAAGGGAATGAATATATATATGCACAGGTAGTAGTAATAGCTATGAATATGAATGGGAAGAATTCATAGGGAAGTGGATAGAATGGATTAGAAACCAGAATCTTACAGAATGTTGTTTACAAGAAACACACTTGAAACAGAGCAACATTCACATAATTAAAATAAAGGGCTAGAACAGAAGCTATTATGCTTCAACTGAAGTAAAAAAAAAAAAAACAGGGATAGCAATCATGATCTTAGAAAAAGCAAAAGCAAAAATAGACTAATTAAAATAGAAAATCAGGGAAACTACAATTTGCTAAAAGTCATCATTGATAATGAAGTAACAGAAATACAAAATATATACCAAATGATATAGCATATAAATTCTTAAAGGAAAAGTGAAATGAGTTGCAGTAGCAAATAGAAAATAAAATTATACTCATGGGGAACCTCAATTTATCCCTCTTGATCTAAATTAATCAAAATATAAAGTGAAAAGAAAGGAGTTAAAGATATGAGTAAAACATTAGGAAATTTATCCAGAACTCTGGAGGAAACTGAACAAAATAGAAGACTTTCTCAGCCATTCATGTACCTTCATAAAACTGGCCATGCATTATGACATAAACAACTAACTAATAAATGTAGAAAAGCAGAAATATTAAGTGTGCCATTTCCAGACCATAATGCAATAAAAATTATACTCAATAAAGATATGTGGAATCATATTAAGAAATCAATGGAAACTAAATAAATGAATCATAAAGAATGAGACAAAGAATAAATCACAGAAATAATCAACAATTTTACTAAAGATAATGACAATAATAAGACAACATACCAAAATTTGTGAGATATAGCCAAAGCAACAATCAGGGGAAGTTTATATTTCTAAATATTTATGTCAATACAGGAGAGAAAGAACAAATCAATGAATTCAGAATACAAATTAAAAATCCCCACTTGAATACCAAAATAGAAATTCTGAAAATCAAAAGAAGGAAAAGTAAAATTGAAAGAACATATTGAACTAATAAATAAAACTACAAGATGATTTTATGAAAAAAAGCACCATAGTAGGGTATATAAACCTTTGGTCAATTCGCTTAATAAAGAAAGAAAACCAATTTATCAGTATCAGAAATGAAAAGAGTCAATGTGCCACTAATAAGAATGAAATTAAAGCAATCATTAGGGGCTATTTTGCTCAATTGTTTGCTATTAAACCTGATAATCTAAGAAAAATGAATGAATGAATATTTTTTAAAATGCAAGTTTTCCAGATTAACAAATAAAAAAATAAAATAATTAAATATCCCTTTTTAGAAAAAGAATTTGAATAACCTAACCTAGCTTCCTAAGAAAAATCCACAGATCCAAATGGATTTACAAGTAAATTCTATCACATATTTAAGGAATAATGAATGAATTCCAATGTTACATAAATTACTTTTAAAAAATAGCTAAGGAAAGAATTGTACTGAATAGGGCGGAGTCAAGAGGTGGCTTAGAGGCAGCAAAAGTCCAGATCTTTGCAAAACCCTTCCTCAACAATCAGACACAATGTTTAAGGGAACTGAAAACCAAATCTAACAACAGGACAGAGCAAGGGAACCCTACTGCTGGACTCAACCTCAAAGGTATGGCCACCAAAAAGCCTGAATTCTTGAACACTTGGGTTTAAGGGGAAAGAAGAAGGAAAGTCCCAAGACCCCTCCTGCACCTATAGTGCTAAGCCTCCAAAGCAGGCAAGGGTGCTAGTGTGGAGGAAGTACCTTGCTGGCATAGCTGTGCCAGGCTCAGGGTGTTGAACACAGGCTGCGGGGAGGCAGCTGGAGGAGAAGCATATAGAAGGCAGCCTAGTTCCAGCCAAAACACTACATCTTGCCCTGCCCCCTTCTGGAGGTTTTGGCCTCAGGGCACATCAAGCTCTGTAGATTAACTCCACCCTGGCTTAATCTTATCAACAGGGCAGATATGAAGCCTTCAGAGGGCAGGGAAGCTCAATCTCCAGCACCATTCCCCCATAGTCTGATCAGAGAGCCTTGCTGACTAAGTTCCAAGAGTGAAGGCTGCAACCACTACAGGCTACAACCTTGATAACAGGGTGGGAAGCAAACTCCTTTTCAGTTTATGCTGTCAGCTGGGGAAAATCTGACTTCAGGGATCATCAATACTATAAGTCTAACCTAGTCAATCAGCAGAGCAGAGAATCCCCTTCAGGACAGAACAGCTGAAACCTACAAATCCAGCACATAATGAGAGGAGCAAGACTACAGGCAATTACAGGGGGGAAAGAAGGGAGAAAAATAAAAGTAAACAATAGGAAAAAAATAAACTACAATGGACAGCTTCTATCCAGGTAATGAACAAAGATCAAATGAAACAGAGGAAGACCAAATAATATCAAGCGAAAATGCATAAACTCCAACGAATTAGACACAGGCTTCAGAAGAACTCAAAGTAAAATTTAAAAAACAATTAAGAGAGGCTGAAGACAACTGGGAAAAAACTTTAAAAAGCAAAATAAGTCATCTGGAAACAGAAAACAGTGTCTCAAAAGCCAAAATTAACCAGCTTGAAAATAAGGCAAAGGAGATGAAAAATCAAAAGGAGAAGGATGACCAAAAAGCCAGGGATGAAATTCAGTCTTTAAAAACTAGAATCCAACAACTAGAAGCAAATGACTCCACAAGGCAGCAGGAAACTATAAAACAAAATGATAAGATTGAAAAAAAAATTGAGGAAAATATGAAACACCTCATCCACAAAACAGAAGATTTAGAAAACAGGTTCAGGTGAGACCACTTAAAAATCACTGGACTACCAAAAGATCATGACAAAAGAAAAATCCTGGACATCATTCAACAGGAAAGTATCCAAGAAAACTTCCCCAACATTCTAGAGCAAGAGGGAAAAGTGGAGATTGATAGAATCCATAGATCACCTTGTACTTAATCCCCAACTGACAACATCCAGGAATCTTATAGCCAAATTCCAGAACTACCAGACCAAGGAAAAAATATTACAAGCTTCTAAGAAGAAGACATTTAGATACCATGGAACCACAGTTAGTATAAAACAGGATCTGGCTGCATCTACACTGAAGGACCAGAAGGCATGGACTATGATATTATAGAAAGCAAGAGAACTGGGTATACAACCAAGAATCAACTACCCAGCAAAACTGACTATATTCTCACAGGGTAAAGTATGATCATTTAATCAAATAGAAGACTTCCAAGCATTCATAAAGAAAAGACTGGACTTAAACAGAAAATTTGATGCCCGAACACAGAACTCAAGAGAATCACCAAAGGATAATTAAGAAAGGGAAAACAAAAACAAACAAACAAAAACCCCCCACTTTTTAAAGAGATCCAATAAGTTCAAATTATTTGTATTCCTATTAAAAATGATACTAGTAACTCTTAAAATTGTTATTATCACCTGGGGAGCTATAAAAATTATACTTAGAGGAAACAGTGACAGACTATATAGGACAATGTATATATATATAATGAGATTTTAAAAGGGGTTAATACTAAGAGAAGTGGGGAAAGAGTCAAAATGCGGTAAATTTATATGTCATAAAGAAGTAAATGGCAGGAGTGGGGGGAGAACACCAAAACACTGGAAGGGTAAAGAGGTTGAAGACTTATTATGTGCATTGAAATTGACTCTAAGAAGGAAGAACAAACAGATCCATTGGGGTAGAGAATTGATTCATGCCCTATAGAGAAATAGAAGGGTAAGAAATGAACTGGTGGGGAGGGAAGCAATACAAGGGAGGGGAAAGGTTGGGGGGTGTAGTTTAAAAAGACTGTAAAGAAAATAAGAGGGGAATAAGAAGGGGGGAAAGGAAATAAAATAAGGGTGGGAATTAGGGGGACTGATTAAAAACAATAACACTGATGTAGGAGGAAATAGTGAAAGAAGAAAGGGCAGGACTAGGAAAGGAAACCAAAATGTTGGGGAATTCACAGGTGGTAATTATAACTCTGAACCTGAATGGGATGAAATCACTCATAAAATGAAAACAGATCACAGAGTGGATTAGAAACCAAAATCCTACCACATGTTGTATACAAGAAACACACACATGAAGCAGGTAGACAAACAGAGGGTAAGGTTAAAGGATGGAGCAAAATCTATTGGGCATCAAATGAAAAAAAGAAGGCAGGAATTGCAATCATGATATCTGAGAAAGTCAAAATAAAAATAGATCTAATTAAAAGAGATAGGGAAGGCAATTATGTCCTGATAAAAGGTTGTATAAACAATGAGGAAATATCTGTACCCAACATGTATTCACCAAATGGTATAGCATCCAAATTTCTAAAGGAGAAATTGGTGGAGGTCAAGGATGAAATAGATAGTAAAACTATACTAGTGGGAGACCTGAAACTTCCTCTATAAGATCTAGATAAATCAAACCAATCAAACCAAAAAAATAAACTAGAAAGAGATAAGAGATGTGAATGAAATCTTAGAAAAGCTAGAGTTACTAGACATGTGGAGAAAAATAAATAGGGATTACACCTTCTTCTCAGCACCACATGGTACATTCACAAAGAATGACCAAATACTAGGCCATAAAAATGTGGCAAACAAATGCAAAAGAGCAGAAATAATAAATGCAACCTTTTCAGATCATAATGCAATAAAATTAATAATTAGTAAGGGTACATGGAGAGGCAAATCAAAAACTAATTGGAAATTAAATAATATGATTCTCCAAAATCAATTAAAGAACAAATCATAGAAAAAATTAATAATTTCATTTAATAAAATGACAATGATGAGAAATCATTTCAAAATCTATACAGCCAAAGCTATACTCAAGGGTAAATTCATATCCTTGAGTGCACATATCAACAAATTATGGAGGGAAGAAGTCAATGAATTGGAATTGAAAAACTAGAAAGTGAACAAATTAAAAACTCCCAGATGAAAACTAAATTGGAGATTTTAAAAATTAAAGGAGAAATCAATAAAATCAAGAGTAAAAGAATATTGAATTAATAAATAAGACTAGAAGCATGTACTCTGAAAAAAAACAAATAAAATAGACAAAGTACTGGTCAATCTAATTAAAAAAAGGAAAGAAGAAAACCAAATTAACAGTATCCAAAATGAAAAGGAAGATGTCCCCTCTAATGAAAAGGAAATTAAGGCAATCATTAAAAACTTTTTTCCCAATTACATGACAATAAATATGGCAATCTAGGTGATATTTATGAACATTTACAAAAATATAAATTGCCTAGCTTACTAGGAGAAGAAACAGAATACTTAAATAATCCCATATCAGAAAAGGAAATTGAACAAGCCATCAAAGAACTCCCTAAGAAAAAAATCCCATGGGCTGATGAATTCACAAGTGAATTCTATCAAACATTCAAAAAATAACTAATCCCAATATTAAACAAACTATTTGACAAAGGAGTTTTACCAAATTCCTTTTATGACACAAATATGGCACTGATTCCAAAGCCAGGCAGAACAAAAATGGAGAAAGAAAACTACAGAAAAATCTCCTTAATGAACATTGATCCAAAAATCTTAAATAGGATACTAGCAAAAAGACTCCAACAAGTCATCATTAAGGTTATTCACTATGATCAGTTGGGATTTATACCAGGAATGCAAGGATGGTTCAATATTAGGAAAACCATCCACATAATTGACCATATCAACAAGCAAGCCGACAAAAACCAGATGACTATCTCAACAGATGCAGAAAAAGCAATTGACAAAATCCAGCATTCATTCCTATTGAAAACACTAGAATGTATAGAAATAGAAGGGCCTTTCCTAAAAATAATAAACAGTATATATCTAAAACCATCAGCAAACATAATCTGCAATGGGAATAAATTAGAAGAATTCCCAATAAAATCATGAGTGAAACAAGAATGCCCATTATCAACTCTATTATTTAACATTGTACTAGAAACACTAACAGTAGCAATTAGAGAAAAAAAAAAGAAATTGAAGGTAATAAAATAGGTAATGAAGAGACCAAGCTATCACTCTTTGCAGATGATATGATGGTATACCTAAAGAATCCTAGAGAATCACCTAAAAAGCTAGTGGGAATAATCAACAACTTTAGCAAAGTTGCAAGATATAAAATAAACCCACATAAATCATCAGCATTTCTATATATTTCCAACACATCTCAACAGCAAGAGTTAGAAAGAGAAATATTAAAATCATCCTGGACAATATGAAATATTTAGAAATCTATCTGAGAAGGTAAACACAGGAACTATATGAACACAACCACAAAACACTTTCCACAAAATTAAAACTGGATCTAAATAATTGGCAAATCATTAATTGCTCATGGGTAGGATGAGCTAACATAATAAAAATGACAATCCTACCCAAAATAATTTACTTATTTAGTACCATACCCATCAAAGTACCAAAAAAACTTTTTTACTGATTTAGAAAAAAACGTAACAAATTTCATTTGGAAGAAAAAAAATCAAGATTATCAAGGGAAATAATGAAAAAAAAATGTGAAGAAAGGTGGCCTAGCAGTACCAGGTCTTAAGGTGTACTATAAAGCAGTGGTCATCAAAACAATATGGTACTGGCTAAGAGGCAAAAGGTAGGATCAGTGGAATAGAGTCAGGGTAAGTGACCTCAGCAAGACAGTCTATGACAAGCCCAAAGATCCCAGCTTTGGGGACAAAAATTCACTATTTGACAAAAACTGCTGGGAAAACTGGAAGACAGTGTGGGAGAGACTAGGTCTGGATCAACACCTCACACCCTACACCAAGATAAACTCAGAATGGGTAAATGACTTGAACATAAAGAAGGAAACTATAAGTTAATTAGGTGAACATAGAATAGTATATATGTCAGACCTTTGGGAAGAGAAAGACTTTAAAACCATATAACAATACCAGTGCAGCCAAAATTAGAAGGCATGTAGGAAATGTGAACTTTAAATTACTCCACCCTAATTAGATCTTACTTCATGGAGAAGATGAAATTGTAATCTCCTGATTGAACAATGAAGGTGCTTAGTTCTTACTTTAGAGAAGCTAGAATGTCAAGCTAAGTCTGTTTTAAGATCTTAATACAAAAAGGTGTTAAGTAACCTTTAGGTACTTAAGTAATAAAGGGTAAATTAATCACAAAAAGGTTAAGTAACTAACAAAAGGTGAACTTAGCAAAGAAGTGTTAAGTAACTCAAAAGATATAATCTAATCAAAGAAGATGTGAACTAAAGAAAGGGCAGTCCTAGAGAAAAGCCTCTGATGTGATTGGTAGACATGAAAATTGAGAGGACAGGACACAAGAGTAAAAGGTCTATATATATTTCGTATCACTTCCTCTCTCCGGGACCTTTTGGCGGTGGAGAGGTGGCTAGTGGCAGCATTCTGGGCCTTTCGGCATCTTGGCATGGCTAAAGCTATTGTCTGGTTCGGTGGTGAGTTTCTGGCTGAGTTTTTCCTCCTTTACTTTCCAAACTTTATCCTCTTAGAAGCCTCTAATCTCTTTCAGAGACCTAGTGGCAGAGATATTGAAATCCCCCTGGCACAGGCCAGGCGGGAGAAATCCTATACCCTCTTTCCTCTTCCTCCTTAAAATCCTTCCCTCTATGTTTATTAAAATTACCATAAATTTTCAGAATGACTTGGATATATTATTTGGGATTTTTCCCCTGGCAACCAATTAATTCAGATTTTAAGTCACAACCCTAAAATTATCTCCACAGACACTGGGAAAAATATTTTATAGCAAATTTTTTCAATAATGACCTGATTTTTTAAATATATAGGAAAACTGAGTTAAATTTATAAAAATAGGACATAGTCTCCAATTGATGAATGGTCAAATGTTATTAACAGAGAGTTTTTCCAAAAAAGGAATTCAAACTATCAATAGTCATATGAAAAAATACTCTAAATCACTAATAATGAGAGAAATTAAAATTAAAATAACTGTAAGGTATTACCTTAAATCTACTGTATTGGCAAACATAATAGAAAAGGAAAACAATAAATAAAGGAAAGGATGTGGAAAAATAGGTACACCAACATAGTGTTGGTGGAATTTTGAACTGGTCTGGCCATTCTGGAGAATAATTTGGAACAATGACCAAAGGGCTATAAAACTGCATGTACTTTGAGTAATACCATTATAATTCTATATCCTAAAGAGTCAAAGAAAAGGCAAGATGTCTATTTGTACAAAAATATTTATAGGAACAGCTGGGTGGCACAAGGAATATAGTGCCAGATTGGAATTGGGTGTATATATGTTTAAATTTGACCTCAGAAACTTCCTGGCTGTATAACCCTGGGCAAATCACTTATCCTTGTTTGCCTAGCCTTAATCCTTATGTCTTAGAATTGTAACTAGGACAAGAAGTAAGAGTTTCATAAAAAATAATCATAGATCCTTTTTGTGTGGTGGCAAAGAATTGGAAATTGAGGTGATGCCCCTCAACTGGAGGATAGCTGAACAAATTATGGTATATGATTTTGATGGAATATTATTGTGCTATAAGAAATGATGAACAGGATCATTTTAGAAAAACGTAGACTTGTATAAACTGATGCAAAGTGAAGAAAGCAATAGTGAGGAGCAATAGTAACAACAATATTATAAAGATGTTCAGCCATGAATGACTTTGATGCTCTGATCAAGACAAATAATCCAAGACAATTCTGAAGGACCCAGGGTGAAAAATTGCTACCCAATTCCAGAGAGAGAACTGATGACTCTGAGGACAAATTGAAGTATATTCACATACCCTCCCCTGCTTTTGTTTTTTGCTTTTTAATGTTTTTTTTTCAATATGACTAACATGGAAATATGTTTTCCATGGCTTAACATGAATAACTGATATCATATTGTCTAACGTCTTACTGGGTGGGGTAGAGGAGTGAGTAAGAGAGGAGAATTTGGAATTCAACATTTTAAAATAAATATTGAAAAGAAATACATAGCTAAAAGTGGATAGACTATTAAACAAATGAAGAGACAGATTCAGATAGATTTAGGTGTCTTATCCAAGTCTATCTATAAAGGGCCAGGGTCAAGCCAAGGTCTTCTCACTCAAAATCTAATGCTTATTCTATTACATGCATACTGAAGTGTCTTTGACAGCAGGATTGATTTGATTTGAGGTCATGAAAGCAGTATCTTAGTAACTACTATTGACTTTAAACACACAGACGCCAGACTCAATCTAAACAAAAATGTTTGCGACCTTTAAAATAAGTTGTTCCAAGTTAGAATAACTTTTCCTTAATAATTTGGAGGGGAAATGCGCCAGAAATGAGGTTAGAAGATTCATGAACTTTATGCAAAATAGTCTAGAAACATGTGAGAAGTTAGAAGATCTAAGAACTTTACCCCCAAGTTATTTCAGAATTCCATTATTCATATAATAATGACTGTAAACAAGTCCCCTCCATTAAAAAAAAACAACAACTTACATGTTACTCTGTGAAATGGAAGCTAATAAATTTACACATAAAATACTTTAATTGACCCTATGTAGAAATCACAGTATCCAAAAAGGAATCATGACTTGATTGCTAATGACCTTGGAATGTTTATCGATTTTGTCAAATGGATTCAGTTTAATTAACATAAAGTGGGTTGTGATTTAATTAATTGTAGTATTTCCAAGCCAACATTGTCAGAACAGAAGGGTGGAGTAGGCGATGTGGAGTCTAGAAAAACAAAACTATAGAGTAATAGTTTGTCAGCCCTGTCAAACATAGGGAGACACCATTCCAGGTAGACACTGGAATGGTATCTTCTTCCACTAGAATCCATAACTAGGATGGAGTAATTAGGACTTTGCCCCTGGACACAAAAGTATAGAAGACACAGATACACATGTGGTTCTTCAATCAGTGGCATTTGATGTTCTTAGTCCACAGGGAACAGAACCTCAGTGCATCTGCCTCCCTCTTACGTGGCATTGCCCAAAGCTCTCCCTATTCCTTTCCATCCTTCCCTACCTCCCATACCCCACTGTGGGATTTTTCTTAAAAAATTGTTGAGGTAAGTTTCCTACTGTCTGCCTCAGGCACATTTTATGCCACTTGCCCCAGGCCCAAAGTGGCTAGTTAAGATTCTGACTCCCAATGCAAATGAATAAATTGACATTCTGATTTTTAAATTCCTCTCTCCTGAGCTTGTTTCCTAGGACCTGAATTGGACAAACTGATAAACTGACAAAACTGATAACGAGTTTCTGAATCTGAAAACTGAAGATTAAATCCTGAAACTGTAGTCTTTCCACCAGGGTGCAAGTCCCCTGGGATTCAAGGAGACCAGTTGGTGTCTTTCTGTCTATACCATTTATCTACACATCAATGACCTTAATACATTTCTCAGTGGTTTAACTACACTGCCTTGCTTGTTGTGGATTGAGACCCAGATCCCAGTTGGGTTCACAAGTTAATTAACTTCTAGCTTAATAGATATAAACTTGGGCATAGGCTAAGAGAAGCTATCCAACCATGGCTGGATAAGAATCTGTACTTTGGCCATGGGATAGAAAAGTATATTTATTCTCAAGACAGCAAGGGATTGCACCTTAGAGAATTATCTGGGCAGAAGAACCTAAGAATAAAGATACTTATAATGATCCAAAAGTTTAATGGAGTAAAGCCTTAAATTCAAGGTTGATAGCAGTTTAGTCCTTTATTAAGTCGTTATTTCAGAAAGGTTAAATGAATTTCCTATTTCTTGTCACCAATAAAACAAAAGCAATAAAGTCAATACTTCCCATGTGATTTGACAGCCAATAAGACCAAAAATGAAGCTCTCTGCAAAGTCCAGATTACAAATTTAAAAAGAGTCACTATATAGCTCCATCTATTGCCTGTAATAAGTAATATATCTCTACTTATGAGAAATTTTCTTCCTTTAATAAAAAATGAGATTTATAATTCAAACTGCATGTTGTTTCATTGTTCATTTTGCTGCTTTTTCCAAGACTGGTGACTTCCTTCACCTTCTCTCTTTTCCCTTTAAGACCTCTCTTTTCTTTGCCAGAAGGAGGTTCTCTAGGGAAAGGCCCACTTTCAGAAGGTTTGGTTAAAAGTTAGAAGTTCAAAACAGTGGGACTATTTCCTATTCTGCTCCTAGCTACGTTTCTTGCATTAAGCTGTGGATTGCTTTCAGAGTCAGGGTTGAATACTATCTATCTATTGAACTCAAGGGAAAACTACTGGAATGGTTAATGAGCATTTTATCTGTGAAAAAAGCACAAAATTAGTCCTGTGAAAATGCTCTTGCTTCAATGGATGACATGTATGAGTTCTAGCTAAAATGAATTCCAGCTAATTCCCATAGCAGGGGAAAACATTTAGTAAATTTGTGAATTGTGATTCTCTTCACAATTTTCCCCTCAAGGCTCATTATTTGTTTGAATAAGGCTTCCTGATATTATTGAGTAATAAAAAAATGATGAATAGGAGCAATTCTATAGGAAGACTTTTATGAACTGATACAGAAAGAAATAAGCAGAACCAAGGGAGCAATTTATACAATGACTACAATAAAGCACTTGAAAAGAACACAGAAAGAAAACTTAATTCTGAGTAACTACAACTACCGTATTTGGTACAAGGGAAAAGTCAATGGAACATGCCTCTTCTGTCCTCTACGTTGAGAGATGGGGGTCTACAGGTACAGAATATTGCAGACTAAGCTGGAATTTGATTGTGTTTCAATTACAAAAATGTCTTAGATAAGCCCTTCAGAAGAGTTGCTATTTCAGAAGAAAGCCCCCTAATTTCACTACTTCGACCCTGATGCTTGTGGAAAAAATAGTAGATAATATCATTCCACAAGAGACTGAAGACCATAGACAAGAGGCAGCATGACATAAGAAATAGAAGGCTGGCCTTGAAGTCAGAGAGATCTAGGTTCAAATTCTGCCTCTGACACTGGCTGTGTGACTCTGGTTGTCACTTAATCTCTCTCTTGGCCCTAGTCAGCTTTGTAACTGGGTAAGTTATAGACTAGTCCCTAAATTGCATTAGTGGAAGGAATCTGAATGTTCCCTCTATATTAGTTATGGCTCTGATTGAGGGTAGAGGGAGACAGGGTATGGTATAATTTCTCATGATTGGAATCTCCAAATCAACAAAATCATAGGTCAAGAGAATTAGATATGTAATGGGGGCAGCTAGGTAGCTGGATAGTAGTGTCAGGTCTGGAGTCAGGAGGACCTGGGTTCAAATCTAGCCTCAGACATATATTTCCTAGTTGTGTGATCCTGGGTAAGTCATTTAACCTCAAATGCCTAGCCCTTACTGTTCTTTTATCTTGGAATTGAGAAAGTAAACATTTAAAAAAAAAGGAGGAAATAAGTAATGGTGCTAAAGAGTGCTCCACCTGTAAGGAGGTTCAAGAGACTCCTCTCTAGTGGATAGGGGTAAAGTGCCAGGGGCAGAGGAACTGAAAGAAAGGTCAAGTCATGTCATCTTTCTCCTAACTTTTGTCCATTCTTTCTACTGAACTTATACCATTGGGCTTGTGTTGCATTTAGGAGCATAAATTAAGATTCAAATACAACATACTTTCTGGTCTTGGTTTCTCTCTCCCATTTATTGCTTGGACTTATTTAAAATGTAATGCTATGGCCAGATAGCTTATTGCCCTTCCAGTCTTCATTGTCCTAAGGGCTCTCTTTTTAGTATTGAGTGAATCTTTAGGAAAGGAGAGAATCGTCTTTCCTCCTACTTACTCTTTGCCTCTCACTTGAATTGCCAGAGACTTTGAAAGGACTCCCCTATAAGATCATAATACAATTGACTGAAAAATCTGTCTAAATTTTTCACTTAATGATTAACAAATTCCCTCATGATTATACTCTAGCCTCATAAATGCCTTATGGTCTCCACCCCACTCCACCTCCACCACATACAAAGATGATCATACCCTTGATCTTCCTATCATTCGCAAATCCACGGTCTCCATGTTCATGAACTCTGAACTTTAGAGAGATAAAGAAGGGTATGAAAAGGACGAGCCAAAACGAAGGGTAAAAATGAAAGCAATTTCAAATGAAAGAGAATTGCCTTATTAGAAAATGGAAAGCACCACATATTCTGGGCAAAGTTGGAAGACAACTTGAAGATTAATGAATAAGCAATATGAGCAAATGTATCTCATCTATTTTCCCATTGTGTCTTGTAACAACCTATTGGTTTTCCAACTCTCCCTCTGCCTTCCAGTGTCAAATCCTATTCTTTGTCTCCATCATGGTCTACCATCTTTTAATGCCTCAGTCCTCTTCTAAGCCATCACCTCTGCTTTCTTTTCATACTTTCTTTCCTCACCTTGACCACTTGGTGAGCCAATTGAACTTTACACTTTCTTCTCTTGAATCCCTTGCCTCCTGATATCATTGATTGTGTTTTGCCAAGTCTCAGACATGGAACATTCCCGACATCTACTTTGCTGAACAAAGGTGAAAATAATGCAACCATTCTGTCTGGGTCCACTACAAACTGATGTTACATAAGTTCAACTGTTTCTTCACTATTTCTAGGAATTTGTCTCTCTCAATTAATTAGTTCACAATCTCACTTCCCAAAATGAGCTCTTTGAAATCTTTTCATTCTTCCTCAAACCTCCTCTAGTTCTTCCCCCCCCCCCACCCTTTCTCTGCTGAGAACCTTGATTTACCAAGAAAACTCTAAATGAGATCAGGAAGAGTCAGACACCATGGAAAGAACTGAACAAGAATGAACTGTCTAATCACTAAGCCTTGGGGATATAGAGAGGCAAATAACCATCACCACCACTCAAAAAATGACAAACAGTATTATAGTTATTTATTATTACAAAGTTATTATTGGAGAAGGAGACATCTATTCCTTAGAGGAAGAACCAAAGGAGAACACAGGAGAGTAGGTAGCAGGGTTTCGAGGTGTGAAGTGGGGGAGATTAGGGAGCTCATGACAGATGGCTTTGGTTTTCTTAGTAAAATAGGAAGAAAGGACATCTGCTAGAAGAGAGGGGGTTGGAGAAAGCATGGGGGAGGAGAAGAACGTTTGGAACAGAAACTCTGTGGAAATGAAGGGAAGGCACTCTTTAAAAAATCAGCCATCAGGTCAGATCACTAGAATTTCCAGGGTGACTCACTATTGCCTCTCCTTCATTGCAAAATGCAAACTGATCACAGTCCCTAACAACATATGAGGATTGTATTTAGCAGTCTTCTGGGGATAGATTTTTTTTTTTTTTATGAGGCCAGAATCTTGCTTTACTTCACTCAGACATAAATCAGAATTTTAAAATGGTGCCCTGGCTCAGTGTCGACCTACCATGATTCTGATGCCTGGCCCTCCCCGTTTCTGGTTACCTCTTCTCTCTCTCTCTCTTTTTAATTTGGTCAATTTCAATAGAATAGAATAGAATAGAATAGAATAGAATATGATTTTTGGTTACAAAAATCATATTCTATTCCTCCCTCCCCTACCCCACCCTTCCTATAGTCATTGAGCAATTTCATTGGGTATTATATGTGTCCTTGATCAGAACCCATTTCCATGTTGTTGGTGTTTGCACTAGGATGTCAATTTAGAGTCTACATCTTCAACCATGTCCCCTCGATCCATGTATTCAAGTAGTTATTTTACTCCTGTGTTTCTACTCTCACAGTTTTTCCTCTGGATATAGATAATGTTCTTTCTCATACATCCCTCTGGGTTGTTCATGATCACTGCATGGCCACTAATGGAGAAGTCCATTACATGCAATTATGCCACAGTGTATCAGTATCTGCATACAATGTTCTCATGGTTCTGCTCCTCTCACTCTGCATCAATTCCTGGAGGTCGTTCCAGTCTCCATGGAATTCCTCCACTTTATTATTCCTTTTAGCATAATACTATTCCATCACCAACATATACCACAGTTTGTTCAGCCATTCCACAATTGAAGGGCATCCCCTCATTTTCCAATTTTTTGCCACCACAAAGAGCACAGCTATGAATATTTTTGTACAAGGCTTTTTTTCCTTATTATCTCCCAATTTGTTACTTCCCTTCTTTTTTTTCCCATTTGAATAAGTTTATTTAGTCAATTTAGAACATTATTCCTTGGTTACAATAATCACATTATTTCCCTCCCTCCCCTCCACCCACTCTTCCCACAGCCAATGGACAATTTCATTGGGTATTACTTGTGTCCTTGATCAGAACCTATTTCCGTGTTGTTGTTTGCACTAGGATGTTCATTTAGAGTCTACATCCCCAACCATATCCCTTCAAATGTATTCAAGCAGTTGTTTTTCTTTTGTGTTTTTACTCCCACAGTATTTCCTCTGAATGTGGATAGTGGTTTTTTTCATAGGTTCCTCGAGTTGTTCAGGGTCATTGCATTGCCACTAATGGAGGAGTCCATTATATTCGGGTGTACCACAGTGTATCAGTCTCTGTGTACAATGTTTTCCTGGTTCTGCTCCTCTCACTCTGCATCAATTCCTGGAGGTTGTTCCAGTCTCCATGGAATTCCTCCACTTTATTATTCCTTTGAGCACAATAGTATTCCGTCACCAACATATACCACAATTTGTTCAGCCATTCCACAATTGAAGGGCATTCCTTCATTTTCCAAGTTTTTGCCACCACAAAGAGTGCAGCTATGAATATTTTTGTACAAGTCTTTTTCCTTATTATCTCTTTGGGGTACAAACCCAGCAGTGTTATGGCTGGATCAAAGGGCAGACAGTCTTTTATTGCCCTTTGGGCAGGGTTCCAAATTGCCCTCCAGAATGGTTGGATCAACTCACAACCCCACCAGCAATGAATTAGTGTCCCCACTTTGCTGCATCCCTTCCAGCATTCATTACTTTCTTTTGCTGTCATGTTAGTCAATCTGCTAGGTGTGAGGTGATACCTCAGAGTTGTCTTGATTTGCATTTCTCTGATTATGAGATTTAGAACACTTTTCATGTGCTTATTAATAGTTTTGATTTCTTTAACTGAAAATTGTCTATTCATGTCCCTTGCCCATTTTTTAATTGGAGAATGGCTTGATTTTTTATACAACTGGTTTAGGTTTTTATAAATTTGAGTAATTAGACCTTTGTCAGAGGTTCTTGTAATGAAGATTGTTTCCCAATTTGTTACTTCCCTTCTAATTTTGGTTACATTGGTTTTGTTTATACAAACACTTTTTAATTTGATGTAGTCAAAATTATTTATTTTACATTTTGTGACTTTTTCTGTCTTGCTTGGTTTTAAAATCTTTCCCTTCCCAAAGGTCTGATATGTATATTATTCTGTGTTCACCTAATTTACTTATAGTTTCCTTCTTTATGTTCAAGTCGTTCACCCATTCTGAGTTTATCTTGGTGTAGGGTGTGAGATGTTGATCCAAACCTAATCTTTCCCACATTGTCTTCCAATTTTCCCAGCAGTTTTTACCAAATAGTGGATTTTTGTCCCCAAAACTGAAATCTTTGGGCTTGTCATAGACTGTCTTGCTGAGGTCACTTAACCGGTCTATTCCACTGATCCTCCTTTCTGTCTCTTATAGCCAGTACCATATTGTTTTGATGACCACTGCTTTATAGTAGAGTTTGAGATCTGGGACTGCAAGGCCACCTTCCTTTGCATTTTTTTCATTATTCTGGGGATAGATATTACCTCAATTCATGCAATCAGATAGTCAGTCATCAACTAACTGGGGAATCTTGACCAATGTATTTCATAATAACAATTATAGTAGTAGTAATTGGCATTTAAATATTGCTTTGGAGTTTCTAAAATGCTTTGAGCCTCTTATCTCTGGGTCTTATTTCTTTTTTCTTTCTTTCTTTTTTTTAGAAACCCTTACCTTCCGTCTTAGAGTCAATACTGTGTATTGACTCCAAGGCAGAAGAGTGGTAAGGGCTAGGCAATGGGGGTCAAGTGACTTGCCCAGGGTCACACAGCTAGGAAGTGGCTGAGGCCGGATTTGAACCTAGGACCTCCTGTCTCTAGGCCTGGTTCTCAATCCACTGAGCTACCCAGCTGCCCCCTATTTCTTTTTTCTTTAAAAAAAAAAACTATTATTTTCTGTCTTAGAATTGACACTAAGTATGAATTCTAAGGCTGAAGAGTGGTAAGGTCTAGGCAATTAGGGTTAAGCAACTTGCCCAGGGTCACACAGTTTGGAATTATCTGCAGTCAAATTTGAACTCAGGTCCTCCCAACTCCATGCCTGGTTCTCTTTTCGCTGAACCACCTAGTTATCCCATGGGTCTTATTTCTTCTCTAGAATGACAAAACTGGATTAGATAATTACTAACATCTGACTGGGGCAACTGGGGCAACAAATGTTGCAGTGGGTAGAGGACTGGGCATGAAATAAAAAAGACTTCTCTTCAGGAGTTCAAATACTAGCTGTGTGACCCTGGGCAAGTCACTTAACCCTGTTTACCTCAGTTTCTTCATCTGTAAAATAAGCTGGAGAAGGAAATGACAAACCACCCCAGTATCTTTGCCAAGAAAACCCCAAACGGGGTCACAAAGATTTGAACACAACTGAAAATGACTGAACAGTGACAAAAGCATTCTGCTCATATCTTCCATTTTATGGATCCGTGTATGGAGGGTCAGCAAAGTTTAGAGAGGTAGACTTAGGATGGCAGGACATCCAGAGGCGGGAGGACATTCATACAGAGCTCAGAGGTCTTTGCCACCCAGGAGGGGGAAACAGCAATCTCAAATAACTCCACACAAAACCATGTGACAGAAATATGGATGCGTGGACAGCAGCACCTGCAGCTGCTCAGAGACATCTAGTTAGATGAGTTTGCTTAGTGACAAGAAGGGGTAGGAGAAAGAGGCAGAGGACCCAGGCTCAGATCCTGGGTCTGTTACTAATTCTCTATGTGACATCAAGAAAGTCACTTAATTTCTCTGGGTCTCAGTTTCCTCTTCAGCAAAATAAATGGCTTAGATTAGATAACCTGAGGTCCCTTCCTAATCTAAGATTATGATATGCTTTCTAAGGTGAGTTTCGGCTCTAAATCTATGACCCCTTCCTGCTCTAACATCTACATTTCTAAGTTACTTTGATAAGTATTTTTGGCATTCTTGTGGTTCAGTCTTCTGTGATTCTTCATCACTCTTACTGGGGTTTTTTTTGGCAAAGATACTGGAGTGTTTTGTTATTTCCTTCTCCACTTCATTGTATAGATGAAAAAATCGAGTTAATGAGAAAAATTAAACAAGATTAAGTGACTTGCCCAGAGTCACATAGCGAGTAAGTGTCTGAGGACAGATTTAATTCCGGAATGTGAGTTTTTCTAATTCCAGGAGGGTGTTCTATCCACCATGCCGCCTAACTGCTCTCTAGTTGTATTGGTAAGTATATATTATTTAAAATAATTTTGAGGAGTATCTGTTATGTAAAATATGAGAAACTAAACACAGAATCGAGTCTCCTGATCCCCAATATTTCTGTCCTCCAGCCACCAAGGAGAAGGATGGTAGTTGTGGAGACCAGGGAAGGAGCATCTTCTCTCCTGAGAACAGGGCCAGATGGACAGCAGGACAGTGGCTGCAGGATCCCATGTGGTACAATATTCCAGAAAGACTGCCAGGGCTTGAAATGGGAAACCGAAGTGGGGAAGCAGATGCCACAGCATGCATTCCCTGGGGCTTTAGATGAAAGCTGCCAGATCCCAGGGAAGAGACACTTTCAACTACACAAGCAAGCCCTGTTTTTAAGAAATGTACATACTTGGCAACTGCAAATCTCTTCCCCCACCACATCACTAAACAACATTCAATCCTTTCATATTAAACCAGCCTTATAATTAAGTACTCCAATAACTTTGTTTCCCTTCTACCTGAATATCTCTATTTCCCATCCAAGTATAGTTGTTAGGATAAATGAAATTTCATTCTTTATCATTTACCTCACATGGGTTACTGCTCTTGAATGGACTAAAAACTTGCATGTACATGTGTAAATGTACTTAATCAAATCCTTCGCATTTCTCTGAAAGGCAATTCAATCTTTATATAGTTAGTCAATGAACAAGGAATAATCAGTATCCACGTGGAAAAACAATACTAAAATTCAGGTCTCCCAACTCCTTTATTTCTACTATTATATAAACAGGTCAATACTAGCTTTTGAATTTTGAATTTAAAGTGAAACCTGAGGATACATTTATTCATAGGGTCAAATTTTTTAATTATTTCCTACTGATATTGATATCTGTTTTATCTATCTATCTATCTGTCTGTCTGTCTGTCTGTCTGTCTGTCTGTCTGTCTATCTATCTATCTTGTCTATCTATCTATCTATCTTGTCTGTCTGTCTATCTATCTATCTATCTATCTATCATCTATCTATCCATCTGTCCATCTATGTATTTATATATCTATATATCTATGTATCTCTCTCTCTCTCTTTCTATCTATCTACTTACCTACCTATCTACTTATGTATACAGATCAACTTACCTAATCATTTCTAAGATCTTTCATTTTGCTAGTGTGGATACTCCTTACATTATGTAGATCACAAGCCATCTATGACTTAGTGGACAGACTCTATTATTTTTTTCTACAGGCCAATAAGCATTTATTAAGTGCCTACCATGTACTGGTTACTGGGATTACAAAGATAAAAATGAAATACTCTCTCCTTTTAAAGAGTTTATATTCTTGTTTTTTATTATAAGGTTATTTTATTTAATGAATTACATGTAATAAAAAATTTCCATGTAAGTTTTCTGAGATTATAGAATTCAAATTGTCTCCCTTCCTCCTTTTCCTCCCCCTTCTCAGAGTTAGCAAGCAATTAGATCTGGGTTATACATATATTATCAGGCAAAATATCTCCATATTGTTTATTTTTGTAAGAGAATAATCATATAAAACCAACCCCCCCCAAATAAAAACCCAAAGAAATTAAAGTGAAAAATCATATGCTTTGATTGTAATGGAATACTATTATGCCATAAGAAAAGATGATCCCCCAAAATACCTAGAATGACTTCTATGAAGTGATGCAAAGTAAAATGAACAGAACCAGGAGAATGTTGTTCGTAGTATTATGGATGATGATCAAATGTGAATGACAACATTACCAACAAAGTTAAGGATTTGGGATAACTAAAGGCTTAATGATAAAAAGGATATCCACTGCCACAGAAGGAACAGATGAATTCTGAATGCAGATTGAAACATCCCATTCCTCACTTTATTTCCTCTCTGAACTCTATGCACCTTGCTTCACAACATGACAAATAGGGAAATATATTTTGCATAATAATATATGTATAGCCCATATCATATTACCTGCCTTTTGGGAAAGGGAAAAAGGGAGGGGAAAAAAGAATAAAACAGATTTTTGAACTTGGCTAATGTGAGAATTTGTTTCTCTTGGATAAGCATATTTATTATTACTTATTACATATTTATAACAAATCAAATGTTTCATATTATTGTTATGTTACATATTATATCATATATTAAAAATAAATGCTAACTCAAAAAAGAAATGTTTACCATGACTTATTTTAAAAATTATTATACTTACAGATATATGCATATTTATAGATTTTCCTTTTAAACATATCTCACATAACATGATACATGTGAAAGCAGCATATGAAAAGAGCTCATGCCTGAGAGTTGGGAGACCAGAATTTTAGCCATGACTCTTTCTCTTACTAGCTGCAGTCTCAGTTTCTTCACTTGGAACATGGAGGCATTAGTATGATTTTAAGTTTTCTCCTAGCTTTGACCTTCAAAGTTATTTTGAAAAACATTTTTTGTTATGGCTTCCTGTATTTTCTGAGGTTGGTTTATTTTATTTTATTTTATTTTATTGAGAGGATGGGGTGGGAAGAGAGTTCAGACCTATGATTTTCCCTCCCTGGTGGAGGAAAATAGTGATGTGGACACTTCCTTCACAGAACTCCATAAATTAAAGCCCTGAGAGTTCCCTGTGGCACTGAGAAATTAAGTAATTTTCCCAGGGTTGTTACAGAGTCACTAGGTATGAGTCAGGATTTCAACCTGTGTCTGCCTGGCACTGACAATAGCACTCTGCCTCTAGAGAAGCGCATGTTCTGTAAAATATAAAATATTGATCAAAGACTCCTGGTCTCCTGGCTCCTGAAGTCTTTCATTCTTTCCACAGGAGTGTGTGCTGTCTACAATGAGCATCCCCCTATTCTCTACAAGAGGATGGAGAGAACTGGGAAGGAAGAGAATGAAGCACAAGCTAGGGTCGTCCATTGAGACTTGGAGCCCGAATTTAGAGCTTCCAGGAAACTTTGAGATCCTTCCATTCTTCGAGATCCATCCCCTCCTTTTTACAGATGAGAACGGGGTACGATGATGTGCACCGCAGCAAGGCCACGTTCCTAATGCTAGTTCTCTGATTCACAGTCCAACTCTTTTCCCACTACACCCTCTGGAGGAAAAGACTCAATAAACTAATAATAATAAAGTGAGTCGAGTGCTTTTCAATTTTACAAGTGAGGAAGCACTTGCCCTTGTTTTGCTCGGGCCTCTCGGAGGAATCCGTTCCACCTACTCTCTTTTTCTTTGGCCCATGGCTAAGAAGAAAGCAAGGAAGTTAAAAAATGCATTAGGACTGGGGCTCCTGGCAAACAATGCGAAGCTCTCTTTCTGCCTCCTAGTAAATTCATCAATTCAGCAGATTAGGCAGCGGCTGCCGAGTTCAGAGCCAAAGCAGAGATCATTTGGAAGCGGCATTTTCCCCAGGATTTTCACAAATTCATCTGAAAGAGTTGCAGAGTCGTCCCTGGAAAGCACTATTGGGTTAGATGGAAAATAAACTGCTAGGTGTCACTGCGATAACAGGCCCGTGTGTCTGGCATCATCTGGGGGTACATTAGGGGTAAACAAATCAGAGAGAAAGCATGCCAGCAACAGTTACATTTCTGTAACAAATGTGTCTTATCTTGTTCCATTCACAGAGGAAAAGAAAACATCAGTTCTGAAGCCAAACCTATTTTACGGTATCATCCATCTCTGTATCGCCAGAGCTTTGTAGATTTCTCTTCCATTAGGATTTCCCGTTATTAGAAGAATGCCTATGCCATATTCTCCTGAAACTTAATAAGGGACCTAAGTGCCTTTTATTATTCATGGTGCCCATTCCTTATCTTAACATAATATGATAATATGGAAATTAATTTAGTGCTCATCAGATAACATTACAGTAATTGCCAGGCTTCAAGTTTCTCTCTGCATTTGTTGTAAGGTTTTTTCCAGGGTCTAAAAATTTAATATTGCCTGAACACAGACTATGTCATGTTGTGGAAATAAAGAGGTTTCTTTTTATAGGAAATAGTTTTTAACTACTAAGGACCATCCCACTTTTGAAGAGGGAGATGTGGACAGGAAGCAAAGTTGTTCTAGAAGAGGGCAATCTGGGACCATCCTCACTAGAGCTTTTAACTGTTGAGATGGGGAGGGAACGGGAGACAAAATGTACCATTCATTAATCTTGACGCAAAAAAGTCAGAGAGGTCCTTTGAAGAAGATAAAAAGATTCCATTCTTGATGCCCAGATGTATAGGTTCGCTAGCCACTTGTCTCCTGAGTATATTAACCATGACTTTCATTTTATTTAGGTCTTTGATGTTGAGATAGTACCTTGTAATGGATGAAGTTTGAGACTTGAAATCCGGAAGACCTGAATTAGAATTTCTTCTCTGTTTAGGCAAGTTGCTGAATTTCAAAGAAATTCCTAGAATTTATCTGTTGAATGACAGATAAGATGGTGATCTATGCTGGTGGAAGGTGTTCCCCAACTGAGAGTGCCCCACAACTTCTGAAATCATGGATTCTACCCATATTCCCACTGAGGCTTATAAAGTACTTACTCCATAACAAAGTAGATGATGAGGAAGGCAGTAGCATCTCACATTTCCAGAAAGTGCTAAGGTTTGCAAAATATTTCCTCACCACCACCCAGTGAAGCAGGGAGTATAAGTATGATTTTTCTAATTTTAGAAATGAGCAAACTGAAGCTCCTAGCTTGTCCTAGGTCATACCACTGATTAATAGCACATCTGGTACCCAAACCCAAGCTGGACTTCACCTACTGTTTTTTCTGCAGTCCAAGTGTCCTTCAAGATTATAAAGGCATATCTTAAAAATGGACGCTCACCATGAATTTACGTATTTTAGAGCTGGAAGTGAAGTCCAAGGGACTTTAACCCTTAACTTTGAAAGCCCATAAGCTTTTCAAAAAATAACATTTTTGTATTGTTTTTGTATTATTTGTATATTATATTATATATTGTATACATATATTGTAATAATTATAAGTATTGCAGTACAATTGATTTTTTAAAATTCTATGTATTTTAGTTTTATGCATTAAAATTTTTTCTGAGAAAGAATTTATAGGCATTTGTTGTTCAGATGTTTTAGACATGTCCAACTTTGTAACCCCATTTGAGGTTTTCTTGGCAAAGATACTGGAGTAGTTTTCCATTTTCTTCTCTACCTTGCTTTTGAAGGAGGAAACTGAAGATAACAAGGTTAAGTGATTTGACTAGGGTCACACAGCTAGTAAGTGTCTGAGGATAGATTTGAACTCAGGATGATGAGTCTTCCCTATTCCAGGCCTGGCACACTATTCTACTTAGCTGCCCTATAGACTAGGGTTCCCTAACTTTTCTACCCTGCACGTACAGAACTGGCCCAACTCTGATTAGTAAAGGAACTTTGATCAACTCCATTTCTGACCTGGGTCATTGTACTCCTTCTTTGGTGAGTTGGTGGCTCCCAATTCTTAGGGACTCATCATATCGGTACCAAAATAAGTATGGCTATCCACTAGTTTTAGTCCTTTATGTCTTGGAACTCCTGAGCTAAAGTGATCCCCAGGCTCAGTGTCTCTGATTGAGAGGTAGCATCCACTATTACATCCTACCCTAGAGCCAGGATTCAAACACAAGGCTGCTGACTTCAACTCTGGGACTCTTTCCCCTAGACCATATGGCTTTCCTGTCCCATTCTTGGTGAATTTATTGGTTTGTGACATAGCCCATTAATCTTCATTTCATATCCACTCTGTGTGGAGAAGCTAAGATATATGAGGGATACACAGTCCCTGTCCTCAGGGAGTTTTCTTCCTGTTTGTGTAAATCACAGGGATTCAAGCACAGTGCAGCAACACAGAATAATATGGTACATACCTCTAAGATTTAGAAGTGACCAAATGGTCATGGACATGATTGGGGAAAACTCTCAGAGAAGCCTTCTCAAAGACTTTACCACATACTACAGAACTTCATCCTTTGCACTGAGACAACTCAAGTCTCCTTAGTCTCATTTGTAAAATTTTAGTTGGCAGGTATATGAGGAAACCAAGATGGAAGGTGAAGAAAAATTATTAAAGTGCGTTTTATAGTTTGCAACACAAGAGATAGAGACACTTGACCCAGAGTCTAGAAGTCTTATGGTCAAATCTGTCTTCAGACACATAAGCTGTACAATTCTGGACAATTCTCCATCTGCCTCAGTTTCCTCATTTGTAAAATGGGGTAATCCTATCTTCTAGGATTTTTTTTTTAACCCTTACCTTCTGTCTTGGAGTCAATACTGTGTATTGGCTCCAAGGCAAAAGAGTAGTAAGGGCTAGGCAATGGGAGTCAAGTGACTTGCCCAGGGTCACACAGCTGGGAATTGTCTGAGGCCAAATTTGAACCTAGGACCTCCCATCTTTAGGCCTGACTCTCAATCCACTGAGCCACCCAGCTGCCCCCTATCTTCTAGGATTGTTATGAGGATAAAATGAGATCTTAACTGGAAAGTACTTTTCCAAACTTAAACCACTCTATGTTAGCTATTATTTTTATATAATATGTGTTACTATGAGAGCCTTGGAGACCTCATTAGCACAGACTAAGAAAGTCTATGAAGACTATAAAACAGATTGCTACCTATCTGCAGCTTGAATTATTATGCCTTACATTGTATTGTCTGTGCTTCTTTAGCCCAGGTATCATTGTTTTAGACACCTTTGCTATAATTGCCTAAGCTCTGACCCTTGTCTGTGCAGCAACGTTTAATTCTCATTGGACTATTCTTGGTGCTAGGATTGCATTGGTGCTGTTGCACAATGCTTATTGGGTAAAAGACTGAAAACAGCCATCGCTTCCTACTTGATCCTGGTCTCTGGCGAAGGGTCTAGAGTGGGTGGCATCTGGTCAGTGGGAGCTCTGTTAACATCCTTGTGCCCATGTAACTAAGACCCCAGGGATGACTGACTATGTGGGCAAGAACGTTGTTGTTATGTGTTCTCTGCCCAACTGAGTCATTGTCCAGGAGGTAGTTCCTTAGAGAAACTGAGAAAGCTGACCTGAGAAAAGAGATTTTTATTTGATTGATATTAGCTGATGTTGTTGACATAGACCAGATACTTAGGCTGTTAGCTATATGTTTGTCTGTTTTTTTACTTTTACTTTCTGCCTTAAAATTGGAACTCTCTATCCATTCCAAGACAGAAGAGCGGTAAGGGCTAGGTCACTGATGGCTAACTTTTTAGCAGGGTGAGTGATGTGAGAAATGTCCTTTGGCACCCTTGGAGAGGGGCAGGGGAGAAGCTTGGTCCCATGTCCCTCTGGCTTTCTAGTAATGAACTCTGGTGAACTCTGTGCTGGGGCAACAGTGTGCTTGCCCACAGAGAGAATTCTGAGTGCCCTCTCTGGCACATGTGCCATAGGTTCTCCTCCACAGGGCTAGGCAATGGTGGTTAAGTGTCTTGCCAGGATCATACAGCTAGGAATGTCTGAGGCCAAACTTGAACCCAGGATCTCCTTTCTCTAGTCCTGGCTCTCTAACCACAGAGCCACCTAGATACTTTATTAGTTGTATGTTACTAAAGAAAACTATAGTGAGGATCAAGGATGAAGAAAAATGACAGAGTGATATATACATAGATGCATGTATATATATAATATGTATATAAATACACATGTGTAATACATACATGTATACACACATGTTTTTATATATGCATATATTATAATTTTAAAAGGAATTTGTAGTGATTGAAGAAGTACAGGGGATAAGGAAAGTTTTGTAACAGGGAATGGAGAAGTTGAAGGGATAGAGGGAATATGGATGCTGGTAAGGTAAAAGGAGAGAGAGAGATAGCCCCTGCTGAGAGGCTGTCTGTGAAAAATGGGTTTCCTGAGAAATGGGCTAACTATGATAGCCTGAGGGAATGTCTTCTCTATTGATTGATGTTGAAGATACCCCGGAGCAGGTAAGCACAGACCCCCCCCCCCCCCAGGGACAAGCCTCTTCCAGACCAAGGTCACCCAGCAGGAGTCAGATAAGGACTGTTTATGGTTGAATGGCTGTCCTTAGGTTTAGCTCCCTCTATGTTCCCCTGAAATGACAGTCCTCTTATCTGACTGTGGGTTATTTAACTCAAGATGAATTTCATAACAAGTTTGGATTGGGGAAGTATCAGGGAAGAGGGAATTAGGATTCCCTAGATTGGGTTTGTGTCTCTCTCAGTTTTTGAGCTGAGGCCAGGCCTTGCAGGCTAGTGGAGGGTTTCTTTTATTCTTGTCTAAGCTAATGTGTGCTAGTTTTCTTAAGTTCAAAGTCTTGTAAACCTTAAAATTCCTTAGACTTATGAATGTTGGAAATTTCCCCATTGGGAAATTTCATACCTGAAAAAATCTCCTACTGATAGTAAGAACTCTATTGGAATATGAAACTCCTTGGCATGGGAGGATCCTTCTTCTCCCTACTTAAGACTACTTTAGGACAGAAACCTTTTACTAAACAATGGAAAGGGCTTTTACCTATGCTTAAGCATAGAACAGGAAGTTCTTTGAGTCATGATTGATTTTAGAATTGATACAATAGAGATACTTGGAATGACAGAACCAGGTCTTGGAAACTACAGTCTCCACCCTACTCAGAGTAACAGGATTTAGGAAGGGCTGCAGCAAAGATCAAGATTTAATTATTTGAGAATATGACCTTCAACAGACATGTGCAAAGGGGACAGACCTCTGGGCGGTCCTGGGTTAAGCTAGAGCCACCATTGGCACAGGGGAGACATCGACAGTGATTGGTAAATGTGAGAACTGAGGGGAGGGAACTTAAGTTTTTTGCTTAAAGATAGCGGGGTCTGAGGACTGAGGAGGGGGTTGGATGCTCTGAAGGAGGTCTGAGAGGAGAGAGGTCCTGGAGGGAGAGCTCCTGGAGAGGTCTTGAAGGAGGCTGTGGAAGGAGAACTCAGGAGGAGTCAGGAGGAGAATTCTCTGGAAACATTTCTTAAAAGGAGGCTCTCTTGAAGGTGGAGCCTGAGGTTGGCATGAGAAGCCAGAGAGATCTTGGGTGAGTGATAAAGCCAACTGACTGATTTATCTCTTAGGACTGAGGTCTAGGCCTTATTGGCTTGAGGCTTGAGGCCCTTCATTTTTATTCCTTTCTTACTTTCTCTCTTTTTCTATTGATTAATCAGTGTATTATAAATTAAATTTCTCTATTAAAACCCAGTTGGCTTGGGCATATTCATAAATTGAGAATATATTCCCTGGCGACCATCTTATATTGATATAAAACCAAGACACTGTAGAAAACATATTTCAGCGGTCATAATTGCTATATATATATATTTCCCTTGCTCCCAAACATTTTAATTATCACAGTTAATGGCTCCCACTCTCTTATCTACAACTATTTAACGCTCAAAACTATTTTAAATCTAACAGTCTTTAGCAGTAGACAGCAAGAGGAAGAAAAGGTTCTGACTTTCAGAGCTGGTTGGGCCTGTCTCTTTGGGCTGACACCCCTAAAGACTGGCCTTACAGTTCAAACTGCTCCCCTTAAATCCTTTTGTTCAATGACACGATCACAGGAATCCATGTAGAGCACACAGTTGGGAAAATGCAGGAATAGAGGTACTTTTATCTAAAAATAGGGAAAGAGCACTGCTTCCAGTCTGAGGGCCAGGAAAGAGTAACTTCCAGAGCAACTGTCACCCTCCAAGGTGCCCCCCCAACTGTCATCGCTGTTCATCAATTTCACTCTAACCATCTAACTGCTGTTTGCTCCATCTCAGTGGCAAAAAGTCCAGAGCTTGATTCAGTTTTCCTTTCCACAATATATGATACTCATGTGTGTGCATGCTATTTTTCCTGATATAATGTAAACTCCTTAAGAGCAAGGTCTCTTTCATTTTCATCCTTGCATCTCTCATGCCCAGCCTAGGATCTAGCTCATTATAGTGTTGAATAAATTTCTTATTATGAAAATCTGGGTTTAATTAAATATACCAGCACTTCTACGAGTAGTTGTATTTTGGGGGAGTCATACAGAGGGATCAGTGCTGCTAAATTATTTATCAGATTGACCTACAGAGCATAATGCAAAGCAGAGTTTATGGGAAGGTTTTGGGCATAGAAAGCAGGAAGGAGAGGGAGAGAGAGGTGGAGAAGGGAGAAGAGGAAGAGAGAATCTATAAAAATTATAAAGATATAAAAATAGTTTAGAAGGGGGCAGAAATGGGAAATTTAGTTGCTACTTTATTAAATTTAATATGAACATTAAAAATTGTATATATTGTATTTTTAAATATTTCAGGATTAAAAAAAGAACATTTTACAAAGAGTAAGTAGGTAGGATGAGATTGATAAAGTTCCAACCTTGACAATTGTAGGTATAGGCACATTGGCTGGGAGAGAGTAATCCTCTTAAAGGCGTTTAATCAATGCTTATCGACTACTTATTATTGATGGGAATGAAATGAAAGAGGCAGTGGTGCAATTGGAATAAATCCCAAAATAGAAAGGCCTCTGGGCTGGAAAGATGCCATACTTAACAGGTCAACACTGGTTAGTCTGGTTCCTATCTTCATTTCCAAATTATAAACAAATCTGTAAATACTTGTTCTCCGGAAAATCCTTGAAAGTGAGCAATTGCACCCCTTTGATCAAGAACTATTGGAAAGTAAAAAAGAACAACCTCAACTAGGGGGTGAAAAACTTCCTTTGAAAACAAGACTCTGCAGAAATAAAGCCTCAGGGGAGAATGTAATGGCAAAGAGAAGCAAGAAATATTAGCATTTTCTAGCCTAGGAAAAGGAAAGCTTTGTCACTCCCAGTTAGAACCTGGTGACTACCCACAGAAGCCCACCTTCTCTCATTAGGAGGAGGTCAATTATTTTCATTCAAAAACAAATCTCAAAATCTGTTTAAAGAGTTTGAAGGGCAAAGAAGGAGAAATTCTGTTCCTTTTCTGTGCTTTCTCCTTCCTATTGGCTCTGCCCATTCCTGTGGCCAGGAGAAGGGGAGTGGAAAAGAACAAGCATTTATTAGGCACCTACTATAAGCTGAGCATCATGCTAAGTTTTTACAAATATTATCTCCTTTGATCCTCACAAATCTTCGAGCTAGATGAGAAGAGGTTAGGGAGAAGAGGGCTAACTTTAGGGGAATGTCACATTTGCTGACATCTTTGGCTATTTGCAGTAATCCTCTGAACTGTCCATTCCTCCCTGTCCCTTGTGGCTGCTTATTTTCTCTGATCTGAATCCCATGTTTTGGACCACATTCCATCCTGTGGAAGTACCTTAGCAAACTGTAAGTTCCTCAAGGGCAGAGAATAGTTGTTTTTTGTCTTTGTATCCATGTATATATAGTCTTTTATAGAGTTAGTGCTTGATATCATATATACATACACATACATATCTCTATAGATATACATACATAGACACATCCATATATCTATCCATGAATAAATATATAATATACACACATAATAAGCATAAATGCACACAGAGATACATATATGTATACATACATACCCATACTCACAGGTATACCCATATACATGCATATATTTACACATAGACATACACAAAGACATACACACATACAAATATATAATACACACATAAATATACAGACAAATGCACACTCTGGTGCATATGTGCACATAGACACACATGTGCACACATGTATGCACACACATATAAACATATAATACACACATATATACACAAAGATGCATATATATATGTATACTTGTCTTACAGACTTGTGGGACAGAAATCACTTTAATTAGATCCTGATTTAAGAATGTTATGGATTTATTCTTGTTTACTCATAAATTTATATATATATATATAGATTTTGATATTTTGGTTTTAATCTTGATTTTCTTTTCTCCCAAAGTTTAGTTTGTTGGTCAACAACCTCCTCAGGGGTGTTGTATAGTTTTTGTAAAATCCAAGATTTAAAATTTTTTTTGAAAAAATGTCAGGAATAGA